>NC_134412.1:34136626-34441317 GCF_038048845.1 Mixophyes fleayi | reverse complement strand
TAGACTACCGTGGCCTCAACGCCATAACGAAAAAGAATAGGTACCCCTTACCATTAATCTCTGAACTCTTTGATAGGATCAAGGGAGCTTCAATTTTTTCTAAACTGGATTTGAAAGGGGCCTACAACCTTACCCGTATTAAACAAGGGGATGAATGGAAGACGGCGTTCAATACGCACGATGGGCATTTTGAGTATCTTGTCATGCCATTTGGACTTTGTAACGCTCCTGCGGTTTTTCAAAATTTCATTAACGAAGTTTTTCAGGATTTCCTGTATCAATTTGTTGTCATCTACCTAGACGATATTCTTATTTTTTCACCTGATATTATTACTCATCGCCATCATGTCTCCTTGATTCTTCAACGCCTTCGGTCGCATCATCTGTACTGTAATGTGGACAAGTGTGTCTTTGAAAAAACGCATCTTCCTTTTCTTGGTCACGTGGTTTCTGGCTCCGGATTACGTATGGACCCTGAGAAATTAAAGGCGATTTCTGATTGGCCCCAACCGGTTGGACTTAAGGCCATCCAGCGTTTTATTGGGTTTTCTAATTATTACCGCCACTTTATCAAAGGGTTTTCGTCTGTTATTGCACCCATCACTTCCCTGATCAAGAAATCTGCCAACGCTAAGACCTGGCCACCAGAGGCGGTAGAGGCCTTCAAGTATCTTAAAGAAGCCTTCATATCGGCACCTATTCTTCAACAGCCAGATTCTTCCTTCCCCTTTTTTCTCGAAGTTGATGCATCCTCCACTGGAGTAGGAGCTATTTTGTCTCAGAAGAATTCTACTGGAAAGTTTTCTCCCTGTGGCTTCTTTTCTCGTAAATTCTCATCCACCGAAAAAAACTACGGCATTGGAGACAGAGAACTACTTGCTATCAAATTGGCCTTGGAGGCCTGGAGACATCATTTGGAGGGAGCCAGATTTCCTGTTACTATTTTTACGGATCACAAGAACCTACTTTATCTACAAACTGCATCCTGCCTCAATCCCCGTCAGGCCAGATGGTCTTTATTTTTTTCACGATTCAATATGATCATTACCTTCAGACCAGGGTCCAAGAACAAGAAGGCTGATGCTCTCTCTCGTTCCTTTGATTCTATGGATACCGAAGAAGAGAGTGTTAGGTCTATTCTAGATCCAGAATGTATTTTGGCTACTACTCCTACTCGGGTGATCATTCCTCACGGGAAGACTTTGGTTCCTCCACATCTCCAAACTAAACTCCTTAAATGGGCTCATGCCTCCCGTTTTTCTGGTCATGCCGGTATAAAAAAGACCTTGGAATTTATCTCCCGTAGTTATTGGTGGCCGGCTATCCGTTCGGATGTTCGACAGTTTGTGACGGCGTGTTCCACTTGCGCTCAGAATAAAGTTCCTCGTCAAGCTCCATACGGTCTGCTGCAGCCTCTGCCAATTCCGGATCGACCTTGGAGTCATCTCTCCATGGATTTTATCACAGATTTACCCTCCTCCAGAGGGTTCTCAGTAGTATGGGTGGTCACCGATCGCCTTTCCCGAGCCGCTCATTTTGTGGCATTAAAAGGTCTTCCTTCTGCTCCTATTCTGGCTCAACTCTTCATTAAAGAAATTTTCCGCCTATATGGCTGTCCAGATATTATCGTTTCTGATCGAGGAACTCAGTTCGTGGCAAGATTTTGGAGGGTCTTTTCTCGTCTTTGTGGAATTAAGTTAAATTTCTCTTCTGCATATCATCCGCAAAGTAATGGTCTCACGGAAAGGACGAATCAAGAATTGGAGAAATTCCTCAGATGTTTCATTTCAGCTAAACATGATGATTGGGTTGATTTATTACCTTGGGCAGAATTCGCCCACAATAATAATTCACACGACTCTACCTCCATTTCTCCCTTTTTTGCTCTTCAGGGATTTCATCCTAAAGTTCCACCCTTCAAAGAGTTAACCGCTTCTGGGGTTCCTGCAGTGGATTGCCTTCTATCGGACTTCTCGTCTAGGTGGGATCTTATCAAACGCAAATTACTTCACACCTCTGCCATCAGTAAAAAAGCATTTGACAAAAGAAGAAGACCGTCTCCACTACTTACTCCTGGTGACAAAGTGTGGTTGTCTACAAAGAATCTTCGCTTGTTGGTTCCTTCTAGGAAATTCGCTCCCCGATTTATCGGTCCCTTCAAGATCATTGAGGTCATTAATCCGGTGGCCTTTAGATTAAAATAACCCCCTACCTTGAGGATTCCCAATGTCTTCCACATTTCCCTACTCAAACCACTTGTTGTTAACAAATTCTTCTCTTCAAGAAGACCTCCTGCTGCTATTTCTGCACCAGATCAGGAATTTGAGGTGAAGGAGATTCTAGATTCTCTGATTTCCAGAGGTTCCTTGCAGTTCCTGGTTGACTGGAAAGGTTACGGTCCTGAAGAGCGTTCTTGGATTCCTGCACGAGACCTTCATGCTCCGAGTTTGTTGAAGAAATTCCATACCAAGTTCCCTCTAAAGCCTTATAGGTTGTCCGGAGGCCACCCCTGAAGGGGGGGGTACTGTTAGGAACTTACCTTGTTCCCGTTCCGCTGCGCTGTCAGCGGGAGCTGACAGCGGTGTCCATCTCTTCAGCGCTTCTTCTGTTAGCGCTGCCGCACTTCCGGGTTCTCTCTGCTGCTGATCATGTGACTCCTGGGCGGGGAATTCAAACTCCTATATCTTCCCTGCTCTGACACGCTGCCTGTGTCAGAGCAATGTGTTTCCTGTTCCTGGCTACAGTTCCTGTGTCCTGACTCCTGTGAACCTGCTCCCTGTTAACCCCTCTATTCCTCCTACTCCTGTGTACCTACCTGGCTGTGACCTGACTATTCTTTGGCTTATCCCTGGCACTACGCAACTGGACCATCTTCTGTGTACCGACTCGGCTGTGTTACCAACTATTCTCTGGATCTCCCTTTGGCACCGCATACCTGATACCTTCTGTGTACTGACTCGGCTGTGTTACCAACTATTCTCTGGATCTCCCTCTGGCACCGTATACCTGATACCTTCTGTGTACCGACCCGGCTGTGTTACCAACTATTCTCTGGATCTCCCTCTGGCACCGTATACCTGATACCTTCTGTGTACCGACCCGGCTGTGTTACCAACTATTCTCTGGATCCTGACACGCACCCATTGCCTCCGTGCATCTACCGGTTAAAGTTCCAGACCTACTACGCCTGGAATTAACGGTTAGTGCCTGTACTTGCACCGCATTGTCTATTTTCTTGTCTGCCTGCCATCACTTAGAACTTTCTCCCTTACGTCAGTAGGCTAATCTGGGGGCCGCGACCTGCGGTTCTTCGGCAGCTAAGCCCACACTACCTTGCGGTGGTTCTTGGTGAAGACCGGAAGGCCGTTAGACTCCGCGCCCTAGGTAAGCCTGTGCTAATACTGACTAAGGCATCAAAATCGTAACAGAATGCTAGAAAGTCACCAAATATTCCGGTTGATAAAAGAACAAAATTAACCAAAGATATGTCACCAATAAGTAAATCTGAAAGAGAGGAAATGAAAGAAATTTGCCATCAGAATGCAATTGGAAGTTAAAGGTATGCAAGTGTTGGAACTAGACCCAACATCACACATGTTGTGAGCTGAGTGAGTGCAATAAATCCCGTACCGTTATTCAAGAGGAAATCAAAAAGTTGGTGACATAATTCCGTCAAGTACTGTCATCTCTGGGCTTCAGAAGTGCGGACCTGGAACAAAAGGTGGACAAAGTCTGCCATTTTCAAGAATTTGTGTCAGCGAAATTGTCTGAGCTCCACACGGATATGGAGTCATTTAAGGACCATTGAAAACTCAGCTAAGCAAAACAATATCCATATTCACAAAATCCCCGAAACAATAAATGTTGACTTATTGCATAAATAACTGAAGGAACTATTCCGACACTACCTTCCTAAAGCTTCCGTAATGGATGTTCAAAGTAGGGATGTGCACCGGCCACTTTTGGTGTCTCGTGTTTTGTATTTTGGATTCGGATTTGCTTGAGGTTTTGGGCTTGGATTTGTTTCGCAAAACACCTGACGAAAGGTTTTGGTTCGGATTTAAGGTTTTGGATTCGGATTTATTTTGAAAAAAACATAAAAAGTGTTAAAATCAAGTTTTTGGGTTTATTTTCACTCCTACGCTATTATTAACCTCAATAACATTTAATAACAATCATTTCCACTAATTCCCAGTCTATTCTGCAGAATCAGTGAACTTTGTAATATTGCAGTACCAATGGACTTATACTGCAGGATTTTTTTTTAATTTTTTTTATAACTTTTTTTAAAATTTTTCGTGCTGTGCTGTGTCCTTCTAAGGGCACTGTTATTTCCCCAGCATAGCACAGCACAGCACAACACAGCACGAGATATAGCAGGACAGAGGACCACCTAACACAACCTCCCTCTACCCTGATCAATGCCCGAGTGAAGATGGCGGCGGCTAGTGGGGAATTTATAGGATCCGAGTATTGCGAGATCCGACAGCGGGATTATGACTCAGAGCCTCGGTTTCAGTTTTGCAATTGGCGGGAATACCCGGATCTGTCTCGGATCCGGCTCGGATCGGCAACGTTCGGGTGGGCTCGAATTTCAGATATCCGAGCCCGCTTATCTCTAGTTCAAAGGGCCTTGAGACTGAGGCCCCCACCAAATCAACCACCTAAAGATGTTTTTGCGCAAATTCATTGTTATAAAAATAACAAACAATTTGTCTTGGCCTCTTGGGCTGCCACTTCACTCACTTTTGATGGGACTGGTCTCCAAGTTATACAGGACCTTGACCCTCCATACTACAAAAATGACATGAGCTTGCTTCTATCACGAAGCCAAGACGGGATCATAAAATTTGTTACCGTTGGGGTTTCCATTACATTTGCTGGTAGTCCATGAGGGCCAGTCCCACAAGATCAAGACTCCAGACCAAGGTATCACCCTTCTACAATGTATGGCAATTGCTACACCCTTGGCCTTGTCCTCTACTGCTGCAGAGGCTTCTCAGTCCTCAGCCCCCAAGGCTTTCTTGACACTCACGTAATGCGCCTTTCAGAGGCCGCTGTCTTCTTTAATCTGCTGTCTTCTGCGGCTGTTTCAATTATGTCTCATTTTACCTGGATGGACTGTAGGAAAGCAGCCTAGAGTTGCTCTTTCAAGTAGCGAAGCAGAGTATATGAAATCGAATTCAGCCAATCAGACAGGAGGCGCATAAGTTATGAGTCATAACTATGACTCATAACTAAAGGACCTGCTCAAGGGAGGCTTTCACTGTTCCAGTCTCAGCAGGGATGTGAAAGAACAGAATTTAAAATAACATAAAATTGCTAAAAGTCTTCAAAGGTCTGTTTCAATGTGGAGGCCTGGGACTGCAGTCCCATCAGCAGGGCCGGTGCTAGCCTTCATGGCGCCCTGGGCATTTTTAAAAAATTGGCTCCCCAGCCCCCCCCCCCGCAACAATCGGCGCCCTCCTCCCTCCTCCCCCCTTACCCCGTCTTTCCTTACCTCACCACCGCCGCCTCTCTGCTCCATCTCCTCCCCTCCACTCACTGACACTAGTGAGTGGAGGGGAGGAGACGGAGCTGAGAGGCGGCGGTGGTGAGCAATAGCCTCTTCCCCCCTCCCCCGTGCATCTGAATGCTGTGCGGTGGCCGTCCAGAGCCTGGCGCCCTAGGCAAGTGCCTAACCTTGCCTAATGGGAGCGCCGGGCCTGCCCATCAGGCCCATTATTAATCAGGCCCTGGAAAGATGTGTACAGGTACTCGTAAATACAGCTCCGAGTGGCAGCTCAACAATGTAGAACACTGTGTGTTTCTTGAGTGGTATAGCCCAGGCTTGGAGTCTGGCTGACAGGCCATGCTGGGACTTGTGGTTCTAGAGAACTACAGCTTGATTATCTCTGGTATATAATGTAGTGTAACATTAGTGTATTTGCTATTTCACAGTGCGCTAGTTTAGTTTAATGTAATGTAGTATGTACTAAAGTATAGTGCAGGGCTGTCTAAGTATACAGTCTTGGAGCATTTTATAGCATAGTATTATAGAGAAAAATGTTTACTTTACTATATATTGCATAATTAACATATTAGCCATCATCTCAGAGTTTTGTGAACTGTACATATGTCTACACGGTTTATATGATCATGTACCTCTTGATGACTTGTAATATCCTTAGAATTTATACTATACATTATAAGTTTTTATTTTATACACAATATGACACGCATTTATTACAGTATGCTGCCCTAAAAAATCCCATTTCTGATATTATTTTCACTTCATCTTTATTCATCTCAAGTTGTAGTCACAATTATTGTATACTAGTCCCTAATTTTTGTAAGGGGCATAGAAAAATATGTCACAATTGATGAGCCATAGATGGTCTAATCGTATAGTTTGTGCAGGATTTAGAAAGTCCAACGGGTAGATTTACTAAAAATCACATTTGGCTCCATACCACGCATTTACCATAGGGCATTTTGAGACTGTAATGTTAAACCACTACCGATGTGTGGTGGTTTCAAAACACCTAACTGCCGGGGGTATGATCAAAAACATGCTGTTTGAGCTCTCTTGCCATTCAGAACATAAGAGGAGACAACACTGATTTATGCAATATGGGGAAATCGTTATTTATTAGTTATGGTGCAAAATACATTTATAATTAACTCATGGGGCAATTTTTATTAATTTAATTTAATTTTATATTATTGTATTATTATATTATGGAGGCAATACGAATCTATAATTATTTTAAGGGGCAATCAGTGGTCGTAGTGGAAACGTAGAAGTGCCGCTATGAAAAATGTAGTGGGAATGTAAATGTATGGAATTTGATAGTTTTACAATGAAGATAGTAGGAGAAGTGGCCTATGGCATGCCACCGTATACACCCCCTCTTCAACCATTGGGGGCAATAATATTTGATTGCTAATAGGGGCAGTAATTATTTATAACACTTGTAGTGCCACATGTGTGCAGTTTAAATGACACCACTGCAATAAATAATCATTACCCATATTAGCAATAAAATATTTTTTATTATTATATATACACATTGCTTCATAATATAATAATACAATCATTTTGTTCCCTTAATATAATGAAAAATAAAATGCCCCCCATAATTTAATTATAAATTATTTTTGTCCCCATAATCAATAATGATTGCCCCCCATAATATATTAGTCAATAGTGTCTGCTCTTATGTTTTCAAATGCAAGATAGCTCAAACAGCATTTTGCTTGACCAATTTTACCTGGCACAGTAAAACATGATGGCTTATATTTTTATCATGTTAAAAATCGATATGGTGATTTGTAATGTGCTACTTTGTTAAACTGTTTTCAGCCATTTCTCTAGCGGTTTGGCCTTTAGAAAATCTGTCGGATTTAAAACTGCTGGAAAAATAGTTGGGAACTGGCGGTTTCATCAAATAGAGTACATCAAGTTCAAGTACATCAAGAGTACATCTGTTTCTTTTTTTTTTCAGTAATATGTAATGCTGCCACCACTCTAATGTGTTGAAGCTATACAAAGCTGAACAGATGTACAACGTTCTACACATGTAACCCGACTTTGAATTGTTTTAAAATTCTTCACAGTTTGGAGGACAGAAAGCAATTAACAGAAGCATTCTAACCCATTAAAGATTACTTGCTTGGTTTAAGGTTTACATTTGACAATCTGAGAATTCTTTTTGCCTAATTACCGTATGATTGGGTGACTTACACATCTGATCCTTGCAGCAATCAAAGGTTAATTTCACATTCCAAAAGCAATCCTGCAGACAGAAATGTCATGAATATGTAACAATTTATGTGTAAGGAGAATAAATAAGTTACATTTGTTTTTATACATTGTCCAACAGGACATAGAAATTCACAAGATAACATTTAATAAATTACACTAAAATGAGCAATCTATTTATCTTATTGCTTTTGTCTGACATGAAATATATTTTCTGCTTTTTTGATTAGCTAAGTGATGACAACTGACATAAAATACATTTTATTAATATAGAAAATCACGATGCAACAATAATAAGAGATTACATAACTAATTCATGAAGATTTTTAACAAAAAAAATTGAATATCCCCTAATTAATATTCTTTAATTTATATGCCTATATTAAAAAGTATGTGTTTTTATGTTGTTTTTGCTTTTTTTAACATAAATCACTTTGGTTATCTGATAGAAGACCCATTGTTTTGTTCTATATGCCTCAATATTTTTCTTCTAGATACTGTTAATATTTACACTTTGCTAAGCGTAATGCGATTACCATGACAACCAGAGTCACATAACCCATGGACTACTCAGCAGAGAGGGCTTCTAACAACTTCTCAGTACATGCATCTCTTTCCCTTTCTTCTTCAGCTTTACTATCAAATTTATATAAATATCATGATATATAAATATTACATGAAAAGGTCCAGAACTCTACTGTGACTAGCACCCCCCTCCCCCCAAATTACCTGAATTTATAAAACCTAAATTCTGAAAAGGCAAGAAAATAATCTATTGAAAATATAGATGTAAAAATAGATATTGTGAGCTGGCTTGCTCTGATTTGGTCTTTCAGTTCCACTTGTTAAAAAAAAGTATAAAAATAAATAACATTTAAAAAATATTTTAAAGAATAAAGAATTTTTAATGCTTTTGGTCATTCTGAGATGGTGATAACAGATTCGGTATAGTGACCGCCAAGTACCACAACAATACTCATTAAGTGGTCTTCTCCATGCATAGGCAATCTTTCTACTAGCAGGGTTATCACCAGTGACCCCCAGATGACATATAGGGTGAAATGAAGAAAATCCTTATCATTGGTGAAAACACACATTTTTACTGCAGTAGGTTTTTTTCATCTTTTGATCAATTTGCCTCTAGATGACAAACTGCTGGTAGAAATTTCAGACCCTGAAATTCTGTCACCTAAGTTCAGGACCCATGGGCATAACTAGGATATCGGGGGCCTCAATTTTGAAGGGTCCCCTAAGGTTTCTAGTGCCCCTCTTCTCCTCTCAATTACCTTACTGAGCCAGTTGACCACCTCTTCTCGTCTGAAGCGGTGCCAACTTCCTCTTCTGCTTCCAATTCTACAGCTCTGCACTTCACTTCTTGCTTACAAACAAAAGGAACACCTGTATTCCCATCCCCTCTAAGTAGAATTAATCTCTGGACGTAAGATCCCTGCTGACCAAGATACCACTGAGGGGAACAGGGTCCGAAGTAGGATGGGTGAAGCCACATAGGGTATGCTAGCAGCTGTCTCTCATGCTAAGACAATAGTTACACCCCTGTCTAGGCTTATATAACTGTTCTGGAAATCACAGCTATTTTGCTCAATTAGTTAAGAATCTGGTCCTTCTAGTTTTATATGCATTTTAGTTTTATTATATATGTTTCATATTCCTTTGATTTAATACATTTGTACATTTCTTTGCACCTTTTTTCTTCTAGATATACCACAATATTTCCAAACTACAGCAAATAGGATAATTCAGTACTTGACTGAATTATGTCCTAAAAATGTTTGGATTTGGAGTTATATTTAGTTTTACTGAAAACATAAAGGCAAAAAAGGAGCTAGATCTCTGCATCACAATAATCTGGCCAACATCACACCCCTACCAGGAGCTCAGTGGTATAACGCTCAAACATTTATAACAAAGCCTAGGCATTTACACAGAAAAATAATATCTTGACCATTCACAACAGAATAATATGATAGCAGAATGTCCTTGTTGAAATAAGAGAAATTCATTGCTCCAATTTTATTTTTGCTAAAGACCTGAAGACTTAAGGTCTTATCATACTTCCAGGAGATATGGGTGCCAGGTTAGAAAAGATGAGGGAGCTGGGAGTGATGTTGTAATTACTGGTGAAAAGTGTATTGGACCATCACATCACCATGCCCCTGCCACTAGGTGTTTACTGGCTTTAGTGGGGCTTGATTACATGTCATGACCCACCCATCTTAGTAACATAGTAACATAGTTGATGAGGTTGAAAAAAGACACCAGTCCATCAAGTTCAACCTATTTTAGATCTACTGCGATTCTGCACTTATATTTGAAATTGATCCAGAGTAAGCAACCGCCAATCTGTTTCAATTGTGAAAATCCCCCCAGACCCAATATTGCAGTCCTATTTTTAACCTATATCCACTACTATCCTTCACTTTAATTAACAGTCATATCCCTGGATACACTTTTCTGCTAAAAAATATGTCTAACCCTTTCTTAAACATATCTATTAAATCTGCCATCACAACCTTCCCTGACAATGAATTCCATATCTTGACTGCCCTTACTGTAAAGAACCCCTTCCTTTGCTGGCTGTGAAATTTCCTCACCTCTAACCTTAGGGGGTGACAGCGTGTCCTGTGTATAGTCCTTGGGGTAAACAGTTCCCATTAAAGTTCTCTGTATTGATCCTTAATGTATTTGTATATAGTAATCATATCTCCTCTTAGATGCCTCTTTTCTAAAGTAAACATGCCTAAACTGGCTAAAATGTCCTCATAACTTAATGACTCCATACCCTTTATCAATTTTATCGCTCTTCTATGAGTCCTTTCTAGTTCCAAATTATCTTTTTTATAGAGTGGTGTCCAGAACTGTACTGCATATTCAAGATGAGGTCTTACCAATGATTTATACAGTGGCAAAATTACACTGTATTCCCTTGCATCTATGCCACTTTTTATGCATGCAAATACTTTATTTTCCCTTGCAGCTGCTGCTTGACATTGAGCACTATCACTATCTTATGGAGGGTAAGGAGGATTGCATCTTTTCTCAGGAGGAATTAGCCCCCTAATTCTGGAGTCTCCCAGACAACTTGTGAGAGTAGACACCATAGACATAATTTATACAGGTGACTGAACTTTGGGGTGACTTCTAATATCCATATAACCTAAACTGTACAGCATACATTATCTTTTCTAACACTGACGTTGTGTTTTTAAATTACGGGAAATGATAAGCAAAGGATGTATATCAATATAATTTAGTGCCAAGGAAAGAATAAAGCTGTGAATGAAAAGCAAGAGATAATGATGACAGGTGAAAGAAAAGTAAAAGGTTTGCAAATGTAGTCTGTATAATCACTGTCTTTTTCAGGTGTGTTTTGCATGAGGTGCAGCTACCATTAAGAGGTTCCTTCACTTCTTGCGATATCTTTTGAGAAGATAAAATGTGGGCCAGATCAAAGACCATTGGTTCACTAAGTTATTTATTAAATAATTGATGGTGGTTGAGTGGTCATGATCTCTGCAGATCCTGGGTTGCACTGTGTCTTCAGCAAGCAAACAGTCAATGAGAAGCCAACTGCTGACACCTGATGAACTAACATGACAGCATAGGGCCATGAAGCATAACTTGTGCTGGCAACAGTGACAGCAGATAGGGACTGAACTTCCTTTGCTGGTTTCTATGAGAGAGATATGCCACTGCAGTCATTGATAGCAGTTCTGCAGCTCAACTGCACAAGGGCAGTTCGTTCCCATTTCAAAAACAGGAAAAGGGGAGGTTGTTCATTCGGAACTCTACTGAACTCTGAATAAACACTGTCACAATACTGGGGTTAAACCTTCGCTATTCACCTGTGCAGATCGGTGTGCAAAGCCCTTGAGTAAAATCCCACACCAATATTATACTATCAGGCTGCACTTCAGCCTTATTCCCTTGGCACCAGTACTGTTTAAGTGTGTAAGTATTTCAAACTTAAGCAAATATTTTAAAAAAGGAAGTAGTATTTTATTTATGCAGCTAATCACATAGAATTTAGCACTTGGACTAATTTCACAATGAAAGGAAACATACTAAGGACTTGACATAACCAGATGCATATGCTGCGGATGCAAAAAAAACGGACACATCTCTGCTTATGGGCAGAAAATTTACACCTATTTTGCTGCCAACTCATCACCAATCCACTGACTGTGGGCTTTGTATGCTGTCTTCCCAGATGAGTGGCAAGCAGGAAAATGACTTGGGAGTGAGACAGAGGTGGAAAAGACTAGAGACTGAGACTATGGAGAACACAAGATGAGGCGCATAGGCAAAGCAAAAGCACTCCCAGGAAGGTAGATAGACAAACAATAAGCGAGTGGCAAGCTGAGAAGTCAGTAATAAAAACAATGATAGAGGCAGTGTAAAGTATAAACTAGTGGTGCTACTGTATATAAATAAATAAATAGATGATGATGATGAAGATGAAAGGAGAAATAGAGTAACAAGTCAGTGTCATAAAGAGAGAGGACAAAGCAAGAGGAAACAGCCAAATCAGCTAGAGAAACCTGCTACTGCAGAGTCAATGCAGCTTGGCCCCAGATTGCAGTTAGAGTGCTCATAAGCAAGACATGATTGAGAACTATGTTTGTTAACATTGTCTCTTGCCCATCCTCTTTCTCTCATTACTTTCTGTCAATGCTCTCATTCACAGGGGCCCCATCTGCCATCACCACAATTGCCACCATCAATACCCAGGGAGACTCTGGTTTAGATATAACCTCTGTGTGTGTTAAAGGATTTCAAAGACAAGTGTATGCGTAGCCTTAGGCATAGTTTCTAATTATTGACAAGCAGTAAATATAAGTTAAAATTTTGCTTATTAGTAAACTAAAGATCAGTGTAACATGACACCCTACTGTCACTACTAAACTACACAAGAGATTTTGGATCTCAATATGACACTTTTGTTTCCCACTTTGCACCAATTGGGCTGAACTAGAGTCTTCAGCAGTAGAAATTGCTATTAACCAATACCCGCCTCACTAATACAGGGGTCGTAAATAGGTATTGCCCCCAGTCTCACATGGTAATTGGGGCCCAGAATAATCCTCCTGTCACACAGTATTATTTTATAAATATTCCCAGCAGGGGGGTTATTTTAGGATCACCCTATACCACACTAAAGCAAGTGTGGCTGAAATTGTGCCCCTATCACTAAATTGCAGATCATTTGTATTTGCTTTCCACCCTGGGGCCAACTATGTAAAACATCCTGGTCACTACTGTACCAGGAGCACCCAGGATTAGAACACACAGTCCTGAGTCAAAAGTAGTGACTAGACATTTACTCCCAGTTCGACAGCTCTTAGAAACTCTTTTTTATTTATTTATATCACTTAAATCTTTTTTCAAATATGGCATTTTAAAAATAGTAATAATTTGTGTCAAAATGCATTTTTCCTTTAATAACTTAGTAATAAATGTTATAAGATGAGTAGCATGGTTAACATTTAGGGCCTGAGTTATTAAGGAGAGCCAGGCAAAATAAGGAGTAACTTTGATCCTGGACAAATCCAAGTTACAATGCAAGGGGTGCAAATTACTTTAAATTTTGCACATAAAGAAAATACTGGATTTTTGTCATGTAGCACACAGATACTTGATAACTTTATTTTTTATACTGGAATTTAAATTTCATCTAGATAGAACATGCCCTACCCCAACTATAAATCTGTCCACTAATTAATTAAATGTATCCCCCCCTCCATTGCAACATGGTTTTGCCCAGATGCAAAGTTACTCCTTTTTTTTTGCTTTGCTCTCTGTTAAGACTCAGGCCCTTAGATTCTACAACTGTTGCTGTAGTATAATCCCAATGGTGTTCAGGAAACCATTGGAGGTGCAGCAGCTGTATTGTTGCCATTTGTCAATTTTAAGTGTGTAAATTCAATATATAAGAGCTATTGAACATAGGTATTGCTCTCTCTCTCTCAAACTGATGTATAAGATAATATATATGCTAAATAATTTCATCATTTGTATGCATTAAAAGATTCTGTAAATGTTCATAGTAAAGTTCAGGTATGTGCACTGTGCCGTGTAACATTCCATTTCAATTCACAAGAACATGGTTTTCAATAAACGACTTCTACAATAACTGAAATCAGTGGAAGAGGAAGAGGTGCAACATGGGTAGGCATAAGGCAGTGTGCAGAAGAGGTTGTTATACAGGAATAACATATTAATTGGAAAACAATAAGGGAAAGAAAATAAGGAAGATAATATACTATCCTTTTACAGTGTTTTCTTCCACCTTCGAAAGATTTTTAAACACTACAACTGATGCATCAGTATAATTTGCTTACAATTAAGTTGTTGTACATTAACATAATTCAGTATAGTCTAATGCAATTTTACAACAATTGAAAGAAACATTTTCCCATAAAAATAAATAAACAGAAACAATAGAAGTACTGAAAACTAAATTTGATGGGCTCCCACATCTCAGTACATACATGCATTCTTAAAAGCCATGATCATATCACATCACCTTATATTAAGTAGAATAATTTTAAGGAGTTTTTGACTAGGGTCTGAGCTACCTTATTGAATTCAATATTGTGTATCCTGTTTATTAGCCAGAATTTTAATGATCAGGTCATCAGAATATTACCAGCAGTGGATATTAATTTTGCAGGAGGCAGTGGCTTGTCTACTTGTGTGATTATATTAGTGAGCACAGGCCTGTATGTGACATGGCGATACCATAATATGAGAAGTGAAATGGAATCAAGCAGGAAGCCACAGTTTGAGAGTTAGATAGTGGAAAAGGCAGGGACCATAGCACAGAGTTATACCCCTGTCACACTGATGCAGGAAGATTTCAGTGTGTGAATAAAACAAAGTTTACATATTCAACTTGTTATAAATGCAATGATACAGTTTGACATTATGACACTAGGGGACACTATGTCTCTGGAGAAGTCTTATCTTGGCAGCAATCCGATCTTGCAAGATTTTATAGAAAACATTTTATTAACGTGCCATATATTAATTGCAGACTGTCATATAGTATGCCATGCGAAAGAAAATGCACAAGACTACATTTGATCACCAGACCAGTTAATATAATGTACATAATACTAGTAACTCTCTTTTCTTCATGAAAGTTGCTCTTTATGTCGAATTAATGTGAATTAAAATAGTATATTTAACCAATAATGTACCCAAATGTTCAAAGATTTAACACAACATGAGGAAATTCAGTTACCGAGGGATATATCCCTTTATTAATATCATGAAGGGTTCTTGTTTCATGGACTGTATGATATCATTCCATATATGATAGATGTAGTAACAGTATGTTAGATACCACACAAACAGGTCATTGAACTGTGGATAATTTTTAACGTTTATTAAGCAAAATGCATATAAAATATCATAAATAAGTAATACTCTGCAAATATTGTATGCCTAGGTATCCATATCAATAGGATATAAATCTCTAAAGGGACTTATGGAATACATAAAATGAGTTATCACAGATAAACTAATATTACTTTATGCAGATAAACTGTAGGAATCTACACATATCCAACATGACAAGACCACTACTGGACATGATCATAATACAGTTCTGTTATACTTTATAAAAGCATAGGACACTACCCACCCTTTGCCCACATTAATCGATCATTGTACATGTATATAGTACATATTTAATGATCTGTCCCCTGGAAACATATTGTGACCACTGGACATGATAATAATACAATTTTATAATGTTATAGACTTCTTCAATGCAAACAGCAACATGAGACTGCAGAGAAATGAGTAAGGAGGATGTGTACTTGTGGATGTTGCTGCTTTTATCTTTGAAGCTTTGTGATCTAAATACGTAAGCCAAGTTCCTGGACCCGTGTCAAAAGCAATAATAAGAACAAACTCCAAGGGGCTGAGTCGTTAAGGAAAGTAAGGCAAAATTAAGGAGTAAATGTTCTCTGGGACAAACCATGTTACGATGCAAGGGGTGCAAATTAGTTTATTATTTTTCACATAAGTTAAATACTGGCTGTTTTTCATCTAGCACACAAATACTTAATAGCTTAATTTGTACACTAAAATTTAAAGTTGATCTAGGACATACCCTACCCCAACTATAAATCTGTCCCCACATTTTACATTTACCTCCCCCTCCAATGCAACATGGTGTTGCCCAGATACAAAGTTACTCCTTTTTTATGCTTTACTCTCCTTAATGGAGACTTTGTATAGCTCTGACTAATATACTAGTGGGCTTTCTTACAAGTAGACTGGGGTAAAGTGGCTTTCTCCCTTCAATTAGTGGATCAGTCATATTTTGGCTTCAAAAGTCTGTGCCTGCTTTGCATCTTCCGAAAAGTGCCAACGGCTATTAAACACCTTTATTGTGTTGATTGCTTTTGTCAAGATACTACTCTGGAAAATATCTAATTGATGTTGGATTACAGTGGATCTGGGACTGAGCTATTAATTATTTATAATAAATCTGCTATAGGTTCAGCAAGAATCACCACATTCCAAGAGGTTTGTTATTCCGATGAGAGCCATTGAATGATATTAGTTTTGAACAGCTCATTCAGATATATGTAGATTGTGCAGATTTTTTGGTTAACCTGTTTTTTTAAGATCTATTTTATTTGTTTTAATGAACTAATTAAACAGTTTATGTTATTTCTAATCTGTGGACCCAGCGCTCCTTTTTCTTTATATTGGAAATTAAACCTACCAACATGATCTGATTACTGAACACGGTCATAATGCAATTCATTTCACAGTGATAGAGTATTATTATTATTATTATTATAATTATTATTATTATTTTCATTGTACACCTCTTCTCTTGAGGCACTAAATCGCTCATTCAGTCGCCAGTACCACCTCTACGCTGATGACACCCAAATCTATATCTCTTCCTTGTAATAAACCTGTCCCTCTATGATTCTGATTTCTGATTTATTTTTTACTCTACTCATCTCATGAGGTGAGAGCATTTGGTTGAATGTCCATGACACCACTTGCCTGGCTCTTTACTCAGCTTTGCCCAGTGCACTGGTACTTTACCATTAGTTTTTCGTGCATTGACATGTATATGTTTTCTGGCAAGCTCTGACATTGTTTATTGGCCTATGACCCTGACCTCAGCCTTTATTATTATTAGTAGTAATTCACCACTACTAGACTGTATTACTGTGTTTCCTGTCCTTGATCTTTGGTGAGTTACTAACTTTGACAGTGTTCTTCAATCATAACTTGGGATTGTTTCTGACCATCGTCTTTTTATTCAGCGGCTATGTAGTGCTACTAGCCTGGGAGCCATGGATCAGTGGGTTCTCCTATGGCAAGGTCCTTACCTTGCCATACAGGGGTTCCTTAGGACTCAACACTCCAGGTTAGCTAGCGCACATTGCAAGTAGAATTGTAGTTTTAAGTTTACATTTTGTTCAGGCCAAGGACCTTGCTGATGTTCCACTTTCAAATTTACATGATATATCTGAGTTAGTGAAGGTGCAGGTAAATAAACAGGACTAAATAATAAATTTTCTGCGAGGTCCTTCTAGCCACATGGATACACTTCCAACTTCCTTGGCCACTTCTCCTGACATTGCGATTTCAAGTGCTTGGTCAGTCTGAATCAGTTTCGCCTAACCCTATGTCAGCTGACTTTGGAATTAGGTTGGAAGAATGAGGCACTGGTTGATGTGTTTTGGCAAGAACTTTCCGAAAATGTTAAAGATGATTTGGAAGCCTGTGATCTTCTTGCATCATTTCCTGAAATCTTTAACTTGTGTAATAAGAGAAATAACCATATACAAGATACTTTGTCCAAAAAACTGCAATAACTAGTGCTACAACCTCATAAGTACCAAGTTAGGGGGGTTAATAGTATATTCAAAATGGGTGCAGCCACAGGGAAATAGGTACCTGAAACCTATAAAAAATAAATGTGTATATGAATATAAACCATAGGCGCACACCCTAATGAATTGGGATATGCTGAAGATTCTCGTGGCGCCAAAAATAACAAATAGAGTATAGGTGTAGCAACACCCTAAAGAACTAGATATGTAGAGCCAATATAGTTATGAATGATGAGTGAATGTGTATGGGACTTCCCCATGAAGAAGTCCATAGGCCAAAATTCATTGGGATCCTTTCTTGACCTTTTTCAGCACTCAATTTGCCAGACGCAAACCTGAACTTTCAAACTAACAGAGAACAGGCTTGTTTTGTGGGGCACTCGAAAGGATCAGAAAAAATAAAATAAAACTCAATTTTATTGATATACATTAAAAATATATATTAATATCATCACACATAATAGTATTTATCAGATTCTAGCTTTCATTTATTTAGTACATTCTAGAAAATCACAGCTAGAATCTGATTGGTTGCTATAGGCAACATCTCCACTTTTTCAAAATCACAGTTTAGAAAATATCCCCTATGGTCTGATATCTAAATGGATTTAATTGCTGGTCTTCCTTATTCCAAAGGTTTTACACCCTTCTAGAGATTAGTTGAATTTTTCCAAAATGTACATTCTCTTGGTTTCCTTTCTGGCAAATATTGTATATGTTTGAATCAATCACTATCTACTAAAGAACCACTTTTCTTTTTCTTTGTCACTTTTTTGGGACGTAACTATCAGTTAATATAATAATCTCAATACTGTGGCTTCCCAATATAAAATGGACATCAATTAGAGGGAATGCGCTTAACGACTAGTGATTGTGAATAGTGCAAAAAAAAATGTCAGTATGTTTAGATGACAATGCATTGCCTAGAGTACTTGCACACTTAAATAGCTAATGGCACTAATGAAAGATGGAGGACAATGTGGACTTGTGCGCCAGTCAGTGCATTGTAAAATGTACAACAGTTGAGGTAGCAAGCATTGCATTGCCTGAGCAACTGAACTCCTGCAGACGTTGCAAGCTGTGCAATTCTGCTCCTGTCACAAAGCCCATACTATATGATTTCCCCAGACATAATGTTAATGTTAAATGGCAAGCCAATAATATGTTTTACTAACAATACCATGGCTTGTCACAGTTTGTGTTTGTTGTTGAATCATTCTAAGTATATGAGGTCTTGATAGTTTACACTTAATGACAGCATGCTTTGAGAATTAACTTGCAGCTAGTTTATAGTGTAATAAAAACAAATTAATAAAATTAAATAATAGTAAAACATTTTTTTAAAAAAGGTAAAAGGCCAAAAACTTTAACCAGGGCGACCACAGCTTTTTAATTCCCCTGTCATAGTGGAAAACAGCCGGAGCTATCCAGTACTACTACAGTTGAGAATTTTATTTATTTATTTATTTATTTATCTGGTGATTAGGTAAATTTCTCCATTTTCTAATTCTATTTTGTAAAAATTATTTTTTTTATTAGAGTGCACTGTGTATGGGGATATTTTGCCTCATTAAAAGTAGACACGATCTCTGCCACCTTAGAGTTGGTGCAATAGTTTAGACACTTTACAGAGTACAAAGGGCATGTGCCCCTCCAATCAGCAAGGAACTGTGCTCTCTCCAACCATTATTCTTGCTCTTAATCTGCACTGTTCCCCAAAACAAGGCAATCTGGTGACCACTTCCATACTTTAGTGCGCCCAACTTCTGCTTTTGCAAACTTTTCTCTTTTACAAATTTGGACATGTTGCTCCACAAACCTATGTGCCACAGTAGAAATAGAGGAACATTTGTGTAAATCGAGTAACATAGCAATTATAGCTGTGTTTGCACTGTGTAGCAGCCATACCCTTTGTCATGTACCTCCACTGTCTTCATAAAGTCTAAGCACAATACTTCAGTCCACAAGTCTATGAGGTAAGTAAAGATGAGAGAAAGTGTGGTAAAACTTGTGCAAATCAAGTTTCACAATGGAACAGGCCCTTTTTCAGACATGAGAAATTCTTCTGATACGATCATTGGGGGGAATTGAGTTCCCTATGTTGTTCTTTAAAACAACACGGGGTGCAAATCATTACCAGTAGTATGGCAATTTTAACATGGATTTCTGCTCACGGCTCAGGGAGCTGCAAGCAAAAATCAGCATTGAAATTACCGCACTAACAGTAATAATGCGCATCAATTACCCTAATAACGGTAATGAATACCCCCATTGAGTCTTGCTTTGCCATTCTACGTAGTACCACATTACACTGCATTTGTGCATTCGCATTTCGCCAAATTTATAGTCAATGAATAGAGCTGGATTGATGAAGGTCAGTTCACTATGCTGTATTAGTGTAGGACTGGGAACATTTAAGGCCAAAATTCTAGCAACACAGAATGAGGCAGAATGAACAGTTGTGAAAATTTTGCTCATCCCTAGAGATAATATACAGTATGTTCAGCAAAAAAAGTATTTGCATATGTCACTTTATAACTAAGCTTTTGAAGGATAATGGAAAGGAAACATTTCTCACTGATAAGTGTTGGTGGATGACAATTTTAACCGAGTGGCTGAAATCTTCATTTATATGTGCAACCACCATCTTTTGTGCGTGAAGTCCACTAAGTAACTGAAACTGAGCTTTTAGAAGAGTAATATAGTGAAATATACCACTTGTCACGCCTGGGGATTTGCCTGTATCCAGACTGGGTTGTGTCTCTGGAGGTCTGCTGGTGGCTCTGTGAACAAAGCTGGGTGGCCTGGGAATGTTCCTTCGCATGAGAGGAAAAGAACAGGTGCAGGTGGTGGTTGCTGAGAGTTCAGGAGGCTACTGAATATGAATGGCACTGAAGACTGGCAAGAAGTGAAGAATTAAGCAGAGGAGACCAGGTTGGAATTGGAGTGCTGGACCAGACTACAACTGGAGTGCCGGACCGGACTGTAACTGGAGTGCTGGACTGGACTGGAACCGGATTTGAACTGAAGTGCTGGAGCTGACTGAGACTGGACTGGAACCAGAGTGCTGGACCGGACTGGTGCTGGAACCAGACTGGAGCCGGACACCTGGAACTGGAATGCTGGAACCAGATTGCAAACTGAACTGTCAGAGCAGGAACAACAAAAAAGACTGAAGACTGCTGGGAACCATGTTGACATCTGAAGATTCAAGGTTGCACTTGCACAGGTAAGGGCTCCAAGAAGTCCTTTTGTACTAACTTTTGTTAGCTGATTGGAGACTGCAGTCAGCTAGGCTGAAACAGCACTCTGATTGGTTGAGGGAGAGCAGGTGACTGAAACCAAGATGACATCACCCATGTACTGGTTTTGGAGGGGTCTCTGGAGTGGAGATAGACTATGTAACATCCTGCAGAAAGATCGGAGACCAGTAGAGCCTGTGGACCACAGGGACAGCTTTGAAAGACATCAGAGTGGTAAGTAACAGGACCTGAGAGCCTGGAGCATGACACCCCTACAAAATAGGTATTACTCCAAGAAAAGCTTTTTCCACAAATGTGAACCAAGACTAGGGGGTAAATGTATCATACTCCGGTTTTGTGAAGTCGCCGGAAATCGGCGAGATGACAGCTAAAATTTAAAGCGGCGCTGCCTTGTAAAGGCAAGTCTCCCTTTACAAGGCAGCGCTGCTTTAAATTTTAGCTGTCATCTCCCCAATTTCCGGCGACTTCACAAAACTGGAGTATGATACATTTACCCCAAGGACTCATAACCCATCATAGAGCTCTTATCCTTGACATTTAAAATAATCACACTCCAAGTGGTATTGAAGTTGTAATGGTGTCTTTTATTGTGCCCAAAATTTTATTTTGCAAAAGTATATCAAGAATCACAATGAAAACAGATCTTACACATTGAATGATTTTAAAATTGTTATAGTTTGTTGTTATATGCTATATATTATCCTCCCCTTCCTTGCTTTTCATTCATCAATCTGTCCCTATTTTTTATGAATATATGATATATGTGAATTAAAAGTTAAAACTCAATAAAAATATTTCTCATATAACCTAAAGTAAATTCTGCTTCTCGTTTGCTCTATCGTAGTCCAAATGGCGAATCTTTTCTTCTTTTTTGATCCATTGTAGAACAAATGCTGGCCATTAATTGGTTGGTTCATGTAGGTGAACCCTGACTAATCCAGACTCTCATCATTTAGCTGATGTTAGTAGCGAGCCTTAGTTTTGTATTTAGTAAAGTGGTGAACAAGAGTTTTCAGGAGTGTTTCTGTCAATTGTAATTTATTTGAAAAATATATTGTATGTGTATTTTTTTGTGCATTGCCAAGGACTCTAGGGACTTGTGGGCACTATACTGGGAACACTGGGATGGCAAAGGTCACTTGCCGCTCTCTACTATTCAGAAACTTCTGTGGTTTTTCTGCAAGTAATTAACAGTTACTGCTCAAACTACAGATGCTTAAATTCATTAATTTAAGCCATGTTGCAAACACAGTAATTAGATTTACAAAAAACACAGTATGCATGTAGTGTGTTCTTTCCAGTCATCTCATACACACAGGTCAACTAGTGACAGAAACAATGTAAGGTAGGGAATTTAAACATCTCACTGTTGGAAGTATACTTGACTCAAAAATGTCTTGTGAAAACTTTTATTTAAGTAAAAAAAAGTTATCACAACGAAGGGCAAGGTTCCCCAAAGAACATTCCTGGATCCAGGCATCTGATTTTCATGCCTTTCTTCTGATAAACAATACATTCTTTCACATCTGGGCAATCTTAACAAATGGCATTCAGTATCCATCCTTCAAGAGGTACTTTAACAAACCTGTCTCTCCATGGCCCAGATAAGGGTGAAGGGTCCACAAGCTATGCTTCCCCCTTGTATGTGTCTACAAGCATCTCTCCTGAGGTACACACATCTGGATAGATGTTTTATATGTGCCTATACTTAGGAGCATCTCGTAATGTGGCAATACAAGATTAGGAGCACAGTAGTGACTTTACTCTCCGTTTGCTATTTAATCACACTTTACCTGTCCTCCTGTGCCTAAATAACATGTTCCTTACTGTAAGTCCCAACTTTGTCTACCTGTGTATGGACCTGTGTTGCCTGTCCCTGATTTTTAATAAGTTATTGACACTATTCTGCCAGCCCATGCTTCTGCCTTTATTTCTATCCTCTTGTTAGCCAATACCCACCTTATGACACTAGCCTAGTGGCTGCCATCTGTGCTTACCATTACTCTTTTGCAGGGTTCCTGGTGAACACCTATCCATTATGACCTGATCACTGGACATGTATACTCTCTACAGACATTGGACACTGAATTTATTGAATAAGACATCAATATGACATCATAAAATCATAACATTTTACTGAATTTGTAATGCTCACAGTATTTTAATGTATATAGCAGTGTTGGCTAACCTGTGGCACTCAAGATGTTGTGAAACTACAGGTCCCAGCATGCTTTGCCAATATATAGCAGCTTATTGCTGGAAGGGTATGCTGGGACTTGTAGTTTCACAACACCTGGAGTGTCACAGGTTAGCCAACACTGGTATATAGCATACACTGTACACACTACTATACAACAAATACTGCATACTGGAGAAACAAGACAAAATAAATGAACTAGTACTGTGCACTTGATCAATTATAAGAGAAAGAGAAGACAAGAAAAGAGACATTGTTAGGTAAAAACATTTTCAGAGACAAATCTTCAAAGCCTAGCTGCCATTTAAACTAATAAGCAGATGGCAACTAAGGAGAGATTTGTGTCACATTTTAAACATTTTATCTAACCCCCCCTAAGCTTCTAGGAAGACATATGACTTCCCACTCAAACAGTTTTGTGACAGATCTCCCAGTTAAAATATGCTAATAAACAAAAAATCTATCAAAAGTACAAACCAGTATCTGGTCCCAGCTCAGCCCATGAAACCTCTGATCTCACCTAACTGGAATCTCAATAACAAATATGTTAATTGAATAATATAATGTAATTGAAGAAGTGGGCAGGTGCTCCCAAAACCCACCCAGTAGGTGATTATTGCTAACTTTTGCACATTATCTCTGGTAAATTGGTGGAGATTTCCATCATCAGGACCACAGACAGGGGAGAGTATCCAAAGTCCAGTATTCTAAACCAGTGAGTGCAATTTGTATTGTGGTTTTAAATATGTGTAATGGCTTTACACTATTTTAGCATTTCGTCTTTCATTAGAATATAGCAGCGCATTGAAAACCCTGGAAAGTCTGAGGGCCTGATTCATTAAGGAGCCTAACTTAAGAAACTTCTTATTTCAGTCTCCTGGACAAAACCATGTTACAATGCAAGGGGTGCAAATTAGTATTCTGTTTTGCACATAAGTTAAATACTGACTGTTGTTTCATGTAGCACACAAATATCAACTTTAAATTTCAGTGTACAAATAAGCTATCAAGTATTCGTGTGCTACATGAAAAAACAGTCACAGATAAAACATGGTTTTGTCCAGGAGACTGAAATAAGAAGTTTTTTAAGTTAAGATCCTTAATGAATCAGGCCCTGAATTCTTACAAGACATATACCAGGGGGTAAATGTATTAACTTTAGATTTTTTTCATTTTAACAGCTATTCGGCGAGTTTGTAATGAATATTTAAAGTGGCAATGGCTTTAAAGGCAAAACAATGCCTTCAAAGCCATTGCCGCTTTAAATTGTCACTGCAAACTTTCCAAATATCGGCAAGTTTAAAAAATTGGAAGTTAATACATTTATCCTTAGGTGAGCATTTTCTAAAATTGGGAATTTTGGAATTAGTCTTATATAATATACATTATATTTGTCTGTTACTATTTTATATGAGTACAATAATAACCACTTTTTGGATCAGCGGATGTGAAAGGAGGACATAAACACTACAGACCCAATGGTGAGTAAGGTTCTACCAAAATGTTGTGGTTGTTACTAAAAGAACATTACAGACTATTGTTTTTCTTTTTTTTCCCTGCATTGACTTGCGCTAGGGAATTTCCATGACGATAATACAAGTAGGCTTCTATACAAGAGAAGGAGAAAGGGAACACCGCTAGACCTGTACCTAGGGCAATTATTGGGCGCTTTAACGGATGATATAACTATTAATAGTCATAAAAAAGGGTATTATAAATGATCCATTACAATTTTTCTATAGGCCAAGAGGTGAATACCAAAACTTTATTATATACAATAAGGATAATGGAAGCAATGAAATGGCAATATATACAGAGTTATCTATAAATAGATATGCAAAGATCTAAATATTTATAATGCTGTTATGCCTGTCAAGAAGCAGACACTAGACGGCAACTAGGTGCTTAACTTTACTGGGGGGAGATCATGTCAAACAAATCTTAATGACTTTTTGCCTAGCCCACTCTTCTGTCTTCACTATAATCTTCTCTTTAGCCTGAATATAATCAGACAGACAGCATAACCACTCCTACTTCAATGTTGTTTATTCAAGTAGTTAAGAATGTTATAATTCAAGTGGTAAAACTGTAATACAGAAATAAGGAAATACATTTACAACATGAACAAATGTATTGTAATGCAAACATGAAAACACATGACAAAAGTGCATAAATAGGGAGCAATCTTACCATTGATGCTGTGCTAAGGGGAGAGATATACTGCACCTCTTGCTTCTAGCATGTAATATCTAAAATGGAGGCCGAAGCTAACCATGGTGCTTTGGTGAATAAACTACAGAGGCTCTGAGAGTTCAATTTAAGTTAATACCAAGCTGACCACTAGATGGAGTTTACACATGTAACACCCCCCCTAGTGGTGTTCTAGTAAAACCCTGCACTTCAGTGAATACAGGAGGGGTCACCTAGAGGGTAAGCTAAAAGTTTATCAAAAGTTACATAAACTGGTTACCATAATGATAACCCAGCCCAGCCTGTGAGACTGAGTGAAAGGAAGGAGGGGCTGTCATTAAGGGGGATAGGAATAGAGACAGAGGGGAGGAGAGATGTAGCTGGGGACCTGGGTGGAAGCTCCCAGGCTCCCCCAGCATTGTCTGGCTATCTGAGCGTTTTGACTGAGACAGGGCAAGGAATGTGTGCCCTGGATGAGGGGGAGAACTCCATGCCACTATAGAGAACCCAAGATAGAGGGGGACACTTCGCATGGAAGAGGCCCTGGAGTGAGGGCTGCTACAAGAGGCAAGGTAGCAGTAGTGTCAGATCCTGAGGCTGAGAGTACACAGAGTGACGTGTCAGAGCACAGGAGACATCATCCCCGCAGAGGAGGGATGAGCTGCAGTTGAGAGGTACACAGAGTGTGTCAGAGCTGCATGGAGGAGAAGCTGCCTGCCTATTAGCATCCATGTGAGTGCCCTTGCAGAGGAGGGTGATCTGCAGTGAGTATGGAGTGCAAGAGACATGTAAATTATGTTATTTAACATCTGGATAACATTAAGAACTGTGCTGGCGAGAGTGAGGAGCTGTATATATTTTTCTTTATTGCTGCAACCATTATGATTATCGTGCTGCAGGAAGAGGAGTGTAAATAAAAGTTCAGTTTATCATAGAGATGGTCTGGCGACCAAGTTATTGTGACTTTTACACTGCATTACAAAGTGACATTACCTGTGTCCCACTAACTACAGAGAAACACCTGCATGTGCAGGGACCCCCTCATCATTTACACCCATGCCCATCAGCTAGCCAGGGCTTGAGGAGGAGGTGCACTGTGTACCCATTGCACCCCACATTACACACAGTGACAGGGGGTTACACACAGAATACATACATATTTAAATACATAACTGCTGAAGGCATAACACTCCCCGCCTGGTATCATTGATGCCACCACTTAAGTCCTCCGAAGGTAACAACAAGATTAGCTCAGATACTGGTCTAAGAAATAACTTAGTCTCTCCGTGCTTGCAAATCTTGAACTCGACCTTACGGACCTTCCCATCTTTGCTTGGGAATGTTTTGGTGACAAGACTTAAAGGCCACTCATTACGCTGTGATTGACAATCTCTGGCGAGCACAACGTCACCAGGTTTTAAGTTAGGTTTGGCAACTTGCCACTTGTCCCTTGATTGCAGCATAGAGATGTACTGTCTCTTCCACCTGTCCCAGAAGGTGTTTGCAAGACTTTGAACTTGCCTCTATTGACGTTTATATAAGTCTTTGGTGTTGAACTCTCCAGGAGGAGCATGGATAGTCCCAGTTTTCTGGGTAAGAAGAGTGGCAGGAGTAAGCAGGAATGGGTCTTTTGGGTCATTAGAAACTGAAGTCAGGGGTCTAGCATTGACAAAAGCTGAGACTTCAGCCATGAAGGTTGTTAAACACTCGTGAGTTAGTCTTGCAATTCCTACTTGTAGGAAGATAGAATCAAGGATTTTGCGAATTATGCCGATCATTCTCTCCCAGGTCCCTCCCATATGAGAAGAATGAGGTGGGTTGAAGGTCCATGCACAACCCTGTTCACTAAGGTATCTCTGCACACCTTTCATGTCAATGTTCGAGCAAATTTGTAGTTCTTTGGCTGCTCCAACGAAGTTAGTGCCTCTGTCGGAGCGGATGTGTTTTATAGGACCACGGATGGCAATGAAATGTCTAAGAGCATTAATGAAGCTTGAAGTGTCCATTGATTCTATGACTTCAATATGAACAGCTCTGATAGCCATACAGGTGAATACAACTGCCCAGAGCTTACTGCTTGCATTCGCACCTCTTGTATGTCGGGTGATGACAGTCCAGGGACCAAATACATCAAGACCAACGTTAGAAAAGGGAGGTTCTGTACTAAGCCTGTCTGCTGGAAGATTGGCCATTTTCTGAGTTTGAGAAGTACCACGAAGTCTGCGACAAGTGATACATTTGAAGATTATGTTACTTACACGTCGTTTTGCTCCAATAATCCAGAACCCAGCTGATCGTAGAGCCCCTTTGGTAAATAATCGTCCCTGATGTTTGACTTCATTGTGATAGTGTTGCACAATTAAAGAAGTAACGTGGTGACTTCCAGGAATGATTAATGGATGTTTCTCATTGAAACCTAAGTTTGCTTCTTCAAGACGACCTCCTACTCTTAGCAAATTATGCTTGTCGAGGAATGAGTCTAGCTTCTTCAGGACGCTGTCTCTAAGAATAGGTTTTCCACTGGTAATACAGTCAATCTCTCTAGTATAGGCTTAATGTTGCACAACACGGATAATGAGGTTCTTGGATTGTTGTGTCTCTGTTACTATGTAAGTATTTTGACAGTGATGCCAACCCTTACATCCATTTGCATTTACAGGTGTGGCATTTTTAAATGACCGAGCTATGTGGGTTAGGCAAGTAAAAGCTCTGACAAGTGATTTCCAAGTTGAGAACCTTTGAAATCTGTGAGGCTCCAATTGACAATCTGAAATTGTGGTATGGATTGTAGTCACTTGTGTACGGATTTCAGCATCTGAGTTTGCGTCTACTAACTCAAATGTGTGACTTTCTGGATTGTTCCAATCTGCTTTGTACAGGAATTCAGGTCCTGTGAGCCATGAAGTCTTTAAGGAGATTGGCTGTGACAGCTCTTGTAGCGTGGTCTGCAACATTGTGAACAGTAGATACATAGTGCCACTGTTTTGGATTGGTAGATCTCCTAATCCGTAGCGCTTGATTGCTGACATAAACATGAAATCGTCTGGTCTCATTGTTAATGTAGCCTAACACTACTTTACTGTCTGTGTAGAATTCTGCTTCTGCAAGCTCAATAGGCAACTCAGATGCGATGAGTTCAGCTAACTCAACGGCTAGTACTGCAGCACAAAGTTCCAGTCTGGGTACGGTGTGCTCTGGTTGTGGTGCTAACTTTGCTTTGCCCATAACAAACCCGATATGACATTGTCCTTTTATGTCCACAGTTTTAAGATATGTAACAGCTGCTATTGCTTTAACTGAAGCATCAGAGAATACACACAGTCTCTGGTTCTGTACCTCTGTAGAAGGCACAGGAGCATATGGACGTGTAATATAAAGGTTAGTTAAGGCAGATAGGGAGTTCTTCCACTCTTCCCACTGATCCTTTTTCTGTGTAGGCAGTGGGGCATCCCAGTCAGTTGACTCGCAGGTTAGGTCTCTGAGCAGGGTTTTACCTTGGATAGTGACAGAAGCTGCAAATCCTAAGGGGTCATACAAGCTGTTTATAGCAGACAAGACACCTCTGTGAGTGAAGGGCTTTTCTTCATTGTTCACTTGGAAGGTGAAGGAATCAGATTTTAAGTCCCATAAGAGCCCAAGGCTACGTTGAGCTGGTGGAGAATCAGTTATTAAATCTAAATCTTTTAAATCACTAGTATGGTCTTGAGAAGGAAATGCTTCCATCACTCCTCTGCTGTTAGAAGCTATTTTGTGAAGCCTGAGATTTGAGCAGAGAAGCATTTCCTGAGCTCTTTTGAGGAGGCTGACCGCAGTCTCATCTGTTGGTAAAGATTTTAAACAATCATCCACGTAGAAGTCCTTTTCTACAAGCTGTCTAACATCTGAACCGTACTCTTGTTCACCCTCATGAGCTGAATGTCTGAGTCCATAGATGGCAACTGCAGGAGAAGGGCTGTTACCAAAGATGTGTACCCTCATGCGGTACTCTGCAATGTCTTTAGAAGGGTCATTGTCTCTGAACCAAAGGAATCTTAAGAAATTCCTGTCTTTTTCACTTACGTGGAAACAATGGATCATTTGTTGAATATCAGCAGTGAAGGCGATAGCGTCCTTTCGGAAGCGCATAAGTACTCCGAGAAGTTTGTTGTTAAGATCTGGTCCTGTCAACAGAACATCATTTAAGGAAATGCCTTCAAACTTGGCACTGGAATCAAACACGACTCTGATCTGACCTGGTTTCTTGGGGTGATATACTCCAAACATAGGTAGGTACCAGCATTCCTCTGTATCTTTGAGGATGGGAGCTATCTCAGCATGGTCATTCTCAAATATTTTGTTCATAAAAGAGAAGAAGTGATCTCTCATTTCTGGTTTCCTGTGAAAGTTACGTTTAAGTGAAGAGAAGCGTTTAAGTACTTGTTCTCTGTTGTTAGGTAGGCGAGGTCTGTGGGTTCTAAAGGGTAGAGGTGCAACCCAGCTTTTTGCCTCATCTTTGACGAGTTCATTCTGCATTATTTCTAAGAATTGTTTGTCCTCAATTGACATTGCCACCTGATCATCTTTCTGTGTTCTTTGGAAGACTGTGCACCCTAGATGATCTTGGTAGTTGTCACAAACGTGATTGTCACTAGAGGAGTCTATGACAGGAAAGTGTGGCAATTCTTTTATGAGAAAGCGATTGTGACATGGTTAGAAAATAGAAGGACGTCCATTTTCCAAGGTATGGGTAAGCATACTGTTAACAGAAGATGGTCTGTGTACGTTTCCCAGACATACATCTCCTATTATGACCCATCCCAGATCTAGTCGTTGAGCATAAGGTACATTGTATGGACCGTTGATCTGGCTTCTGACTTTGTGGACCCCTAAGATATCTCTCCCTATGAGTATCTGGGCTTGAGGGTCCAGTTCTGGTAACAGGTGTGCTATACGTTTCAAGTGTGCATGATGAATAGCTGCATCTGGTGTAGGAATTTCAGACCAGTTATCTGGGATCTGGTTGCACTCAGTGATAGTTGGTAAGGGAAGACAAGTCTTTCCGTCCATGGACTCGACTTGATAGCCAGTAGCTCCCCTCCCTGTTGTCTCAAAACTCCCTGCACAAGTCTTTAAGGAGTAAGGAGTGTTGGGGCCTTTGATACTAAAGATTTCAAAGAAGGTTGATCTGGCTAGAGACTTGTTACTTTGATTGTCTAGGATTGCATAGAGTTTGACAGCTTTGTCTGGCTGGCCCTTTGGATAGACTCTTACTAAACAGATTTTGGAACAAGATCTGCCGCTTATGGCTTCTTTGCAGACTTCAGTACATTGTTAAGTGATCTCTGGTGTGACTGTAGTAGTGTTCCTTCCATCTCCACTGTGCTCCCCGCCATGCTCGGTGTCACTTTGACTGTGTAATAAAGTCCATGGGGGAGGCCCAGGGTGTAGAGCTGTGCTGTGATCTGTGCTGTTGCACTCTGTGCAGTTGACACTGACCTTACAGTCCTTGGCGAAGTGGGATGTTGAAGAGCAGCACTTGTAGCAGATGTCGTTTTCTCGAAGGAAGGCTTTGCGGTTCTCCAGGGACTTCTCTCTGAAGGTTCTGCATTTCAGGAGGGGATGTGGTCTCCGATGTAGAGGACACTGTTTGCTAGGATCCTTGTCTTTAGACTCTTTACTGATATATCTGGAAGACCTGTGGAAGGAATCTGGAGGATACACATTAGTCTTGTGAACTGCAACTGATGTTTTGCGTGGGCTAGGTAGTATTGGGGTAGCACCTGATAGGGTAAAGGCAAAACTAGGATCGTTTCTGACCTTAGCTAGCTGGTGTACAAAGTCCACAAAAACAGAGAATGGGGGAAATGGCACATTGTTCCGCTGTTTGTATTTGGAGCCATGTGTGACCCATTGTTCCTGCAGATTGTAAGGTAGCTTTTGAACTATGGGGTTAATGCCTCTGGCTGTGTCAAGGTAGCCAAGTCTCCTTCAGACTTGGCTACTTGAAGCTCTATTAATAAGTCACTCAGTTCTCTAAGTCTCTGGTAGCCCTTGTTAGGTAATCTAGGGAAATCATCAATTCTTTTGAATAGTGCACCTTAAATTGCTTCTGGTGAGCCATAACATTCCTCAAGTCTATCCCAGATCATTTTTAGGCCAGACTCTGGGTAGTTTATATTAATTGCTCTGATCCTTTTAGCATGTTCAACAGACTCATTTCCAAGCCATTTAATTAAGAGGTCTATCTCCTCGCTATATGAAAGGTCTAAGCCTCTGATTGTATTTAGGAAGGAGGATCGCCAAATCGCCAAGCTCTGAAGCTCTCAGGTCGATCATTAAACTTTGAAAGTCCTTGTGTTACTAGCTCTCATCGTGCAAGAAACTTGGCAAAGTTTAGTGTGTCCTGGTTGGCTCTAGGATGTGCTGTCGGTGTATGAACATAGTGAGCAAGTGGTGTGTGGTCATACCTGCTAGGATTGTCTGTTTCCAGCCGGCTTGTGTCCTACCACTTTTGTCTGCAGGAGGCGCTGCCTTTGTTATAGTTTACAGACTCAAACTCTTGGTGTGGGGGAGGGATGTCCCTCGTGGTTTCACCTTGTGTAGAATTCTCTTGCTTGTAAATTTGCGGTTTGTTGTTCACATGTGGTTGCACTGTACAGCGTGTTAGACTTTATTCACTGATAAAGTCTGTTTGCATACCTTGTGCTTCTGGAGGGTTGCTACTCATTTTGGAGACTTGATGGACATATTCCGATGTGCGTTGCAGTGGATCTTGGGATCCTAGCTCTGAGTCAAGTACATTGATGGTGCCTTTTATATCAGGGCGATCTGCAGTCTCCAGGAAGTCTGCTTCAGCAATGGCAGCTGCGGCTTCCTTTTCTGCAGCAAGCTTTTCCATAATTGCCTCTAAGCGTAATTTCTCTGCCTCCAAGCGTGATTTCTCTATTGTCATTTCTGCCTCCTGACGTGATTTCTCTATTTTCAATTGCATTTCTTGCTCTGCGAAATTGGAGCGTACTTTCGCGGCTACAGCTTTTGCGCGGGCAATGATGGCTGCGTTGGTGACAGATGAAGATTTTGAGGAACCACAGGTTTGAGACCTTGTTTTGTATGAAGGTGTCATTTTCTTTGACATGATGTTGAGAGGTAGGTGTTTGACTGTATAGAGATCACTATATTGCAGTATACAGGTAACTGCATATACTGAGTGCCAGTTTCTGAGAAGTCACAGTGTTGGCTCCTTTAAGGAGGTGCTTGACTATGCAGGAACTGCTTTATTGCTGAATCAGGATGGCTGCACTGACAATCTGTAGGTTTCTGTGAAGTCAAGTGGCTGCACTCCTCTTGCTGAGTGGCCACTGTATTGCAGACTGTGTAGAAAACTGCTGAGTTTGTCATATGCAGATAACTGAGTTGGCAGTGTAGCAGGTCTGTTAATCAGAATATATGTGTTCCACTTGCTGACAGCCAATGTTTTACTGTTCTGTCTTCACTATAATCTTCTCTTTAGCCTGAATATAACCAGACAGACAGCATAACCACTCCTACTTCAATGTTGTGTATTCAAGTAGTTAAGAATGTTATAATTCAAGTGGTAAAACTGTAATACAGAAATAAGGAAATACATTTACAACATGAACAAATGTATTGTAATGCAAACATGAAAACACATGGCAAAAGTGCATAACTAGGGAGCAATCTTACCATTGATGCTGTGCTAAAGGGAGAGATATACTGCACCTCTTGCTTCTAGCATGTAATATCTAAAATGGAGGCCATAGCTACCCATGGTGCTTTGGTAAATAAACTACAGAGGCTCTGAGAGTTCAATTTAAGTTAATTCCAAGCTGACCACTAGAGGGAGTTTACGCAGAATACATACATATATAAATACATAACTGCTGAAGGCATAACACCCACATTGCAGACTGGTAAATAAACTCGAAAGCTTCGAATTGGATTCTAAGATGTTTGAATAGAAAATATCTTATTTACTTATCTAGAATACTGTGTCCAGTTCTGGAGGCCATATCTCCAGAAGGATATAAATACATTAGAGACTGTACAAAGAATGCCAACTAAAATGGTGCATGGCCTACAGCACAAAACTTACCCAGAAAGACTGAAAGATCTTAATATGTATAGTTTGGAGCGAAGAAGAGAAACGGGGGACATGATCGAAACTTTCAAATATATCAAGGGTTGTAACAAGGTACAGGAGGGAAACATTTTTCAAAGGAAGAGAAGAATTAGAACACGAGGACATGCACTGACACTGAAGAGAAGTAGGTTCAGAGGAAGTCTGAGGAAAAATACTTCACAGAAAGGGTAGTGGATAAGTGGAATAGCCTCCCATCAGAGGTGGTAGAGGCTAATTTAATAGAGCAATTTAAACATGCTTGGGATAGACATAAAGGATATCCTTACAAAGAACTAAGGATCAAATAGGACTTGAGGTAAAATATGGACAGACTAGATGGGCCAAGTGGTTCCTAGCTGCCGTCAAATTCTATGTTTCTATGATTGCCAAATAATGAAAGTAGCTGGACCCATGCCACATTTCTGCTCTTAAATCCTTTATATGGTTCATAGCTTGCATTGAGAAAATCACCTATCACCTACATGATAAAGAGAATACATTTCACCAAGTATGGTCCTCATGGCTCCATCATAAATGAAAGTTGAGCAATCATAGGACAACTACATTACTTAATTTTTATTTTACAAAATATTTATCATAAAAAACTGATCTCCTTCCACCTCCCTACGCTACCTTACTGTCACGAAACAATGTAGAAATACAGCTAAGGAGCCATGGATAGGTGAAAAAACAAACAATGTTTATTGCTGGAGAGTATGAACAGTTGATGACATAAATAGCTTGCAGAATTTACCAGATATACAGCAGTTGCAGGTAAATGGGAGGTGAGGAAATATTCCAGGCAGCATGTACAAGGAAATGCACAGATAAGTCCCAGGTTCACATAAGGAACAGGTCAGCAGGTTGTATGTTGAGATAGATCTCCAGCAGCATTAATCCAGGAGCACAAACAGGAGGAAGTGACCACAGAGAATAACCTCAGGATGTGACAACAGGATGGGACAACAATAACCAGCAATGTGTGCTGGGAGTGACAGGTATATATAAGGGAAATGAGAACACACCCAGGTGCATGAGATAATTGGAAAACGGGTTAACCCCTAATGCAACCATGTAAGGCACGATAGCAGCACCTCTGGTGATCAGAGGTACTGCTGCAAATACACACTAATAATGTCAAATAGTCCAGGAGGCAGGAGCTGCCAAGCAAAGCAGTATGCACTGCAAGGGGCTTGCAGGCAGATCCTGACACTTACCTATACTCCCTTACCACCTCTTCCAAAACCCTATTCCCCAAACATTTTTTCTTTGGATTTGTCACATTTAGAATGCTATGTACATGGAAATCAGCCACCAGTCAATGTCAGAAATACTACGGCGGATTCAGTAAAGGGGTTAAGGTGCAATTGTAGTGTAAAATTGAAGCAGTGTAAATAATTGTGTATAAGATGTCTTTCTCTGTAGCATGCATAACTGATAAAATAATTAATTTATCTTCAATTATCTTCTATTCACAATATGATGACCATACAACTCAACATTATGATAGATATGATATGATAAGTTCAGCCACACCCCAATTTGCTCAGATCATTCTCATAACCCCAATAGGTCATGTTCACCCTGACCACCAGAAATTAGCACTGTCCCCAAAAACACAGGACATTAGGGGGTTACCGTGATCATTATGCTAGGCAGGAAGCAGTTTGCAAATTATCAGGGAAGGTATTCACCATAAACATGGGAGGTTTGAAATATTCAGTGACATCTCATGTGATAACCCAGAACCTGTATAACACTATATTGCAAAATGACTGTTTATGACTTCACAGTCTGTCGATGTTACAAAAAGATTGTCAAGAGCTCAGTAAAAATGTAAAAAAAAGTGTAGATGACAAGTTTAATTTAAGCCCCTTCAGTGCTAAGAACGAATGCGACATGTACCCCATAAACTGTTAGACGTTCTTTAAACCAGTCAAAATGATATGCCCACACAACCACTTACAGGCCCACATCACCCGGGTGAGCAACACCTTTTTGCAAAATCACAAAAATAAACTTTTTCTTGAATTATTCCTTTAGTTACTTTTATGTGCTCAGTGTAACCCCAGAAGATTAGCCAAAGATCTTATTGCGTAGTACTTGTGAATATGGGGATACCTGAAAAATATACTTTCTTCAGATTTGACGTAGTTGTATATTTTTAATTTTATTTAATTATTTATTCTATTTGTATTTCTACATGAGTACTGCTTTATATTAGACGCCTTCTTTAGGTCTTCCATGCATCTAACAGGGACTTTTTATGCTGCAAGGATACTGTTTGATGTCACAAGATGATGTCACAGGGATAATCTTTTACAAATTTGGAATTTATCAAATGATGTTTAAATGCTTTGTCTAATGAATATGGGACCAAGAACCTCTCTGTGTGGTTCCTGGTACCACCACCAGATTCAACTTTCATCAACAGTGGGAATCTGGGCTTACAGTGAGTTGTGGTAGCACAGGGCCTCCATGTAATTTTTCTGCTCTTTAAATTTTAAACCTTGCCGTGTCATCTCTTCTTCACCACCAAGGGGACTATCTATTAAGACTAGAGATGCTCAGGCTTGGTTTTCTGAAAACTGAGCCCACCCGAACTTAGGGGATATGAGTAGGCGCTCGCAAGCCGGCTGGTTACTTTTGCGCGTCCTCGGATCTGAATTGAGTCAAAACGTCATCAATGCGTTGTTGGATGTCGCGGGTTTTGGATTCCATAAGTACCTCCCTCCCCAGGAGATCCAGCGCCATTGCTCACACAGAAACAGGGGTAGCAGTGTTCTTGTCTCTCTCCAGTCTCCAGTGACATTGCTCAGTGCCATTGCTCATACAGAAACAGCAGGGGTAGCAGTGTTCTTGTCTCTCTCCAGTGACATTGCTCAGTGCCATTGCTCATACAGAAACAGGAGGGTAGCAGTGTTCTTGTCACTTGACAAAAATTGACTGGAAATGATTGGAAATGAATATTATTGAGGTTAATAATAATGTAGGGATAAAAAAGAGCCAAATTATGTGATTTTGCAAAAAAAATAAATAGTGATTTTAGAAAGAAAATCGGGATTCAAAATCAAACCCAAAACGCGCAAGGGCGGTTTTGCCAAAACCAAAACACAAAGTTAATCCAGATCCAAAACCAAAACCAAAACATGGAGCTCAGTGAACATCTCTAATTAAGACCCCTAAGTTAACAACATTATTGAAAACCTTTTTTCGGCCAATTTATGTCACTAGGGCGAGAGGAGTCTTACCGCTTGCCAAGCTGGTCCTGGGATCAGCTGCGTAGGAAGTCCCCGGTGATGGCTAGTTGTCGTCGATAGCCGAAGATAGTCTTCACCGGCCAGGGGCTTTGGTAAACAGGGAGAATCCCAAAATCCTGTGAACTCTCCTGTTTTCACAAAATGTAGGGGTTTATCTCTCATTTAATAAATAGACCCCAAACAGTTAAACACTGTGCAGAGAGCTGCAACATTATTGGAAAAGTGTCAAAAAGTAGATGTAGTTGCGGCTACATGCCAAGGTTCATTGTAGTGAATGGGGAAGGGAGGACTCTGAATAGCATTTTTCAAACTAAAAATCTCCAAGTAATTAGATTTGAAACAACTTTAATACATGCTTATTTTTTGTACCAGTTTTCCTTCCAGTACAGAATTTAATTTTAAATATCCAGCTACTGCAAAGTTCTTAAGATATGAGAAACTCAAAATATTTTGTAAGTATGCAGCCAAATCAAGATACGCTTTAACCATATCTTGATGCAGCCGTCTTAAAGATACCCAGAAATCATTTAAGTAAAAATAATAAATAAATAAATGCCCCAGTGCTTACAATCTGGGTTTGTTACCGCTAATGCAGGAGGTAAAGAATGCATGGAAAATCTGCAATTAGTACCAGACTTTGACAGGGTGGGTTGGTTACATTATAACAGGGAGATCCACAGCTTGGGGAACCTCTGTCATAATGCTAGCCAGGCCCAGCCAGGTCAACATGGGGTGAATAAACTTTATTGAGATAGTTTAGCTTGTTCATATACCATATGGGATCTATAGATGAATAACCAATAACAGGCAAGCTACTCTGATTGACTAGTCATAGCGAGGCTCCTTTGCTTTAATTTGATTCATGGCTCCACAAGGATCGTGTTTTAAGTGGTGCAAGAGTTTAGAGGTTAGATGGATTACATTTGCATTACTACAACACTACAAAACAGAAAAAAAGATGAATGTAGAATGTAAGTTTTCACGGACAGGGTCCCCTCCTGTCAGTCCGTCTCTGGTCTCTTGTCAGTCCGTCTTGTCTGTAAGTCCCTGTTTACATGGCACACTCCACATAGTGTACTGTATTGTGCTATTTACTCTGTTAGCTATGTGTATTGCACATATTAAAATTGTTGTATTTATGTAATATTGTAATATCACTGTATGTTTTTTTTCTGCATTGTATATTTGCTTTATGGGTTTATAGAATCTTTGGAGCCTTATAAATTAACAATAATGATTATGATGCTGCCTATGGATCTATGAGTGGAATAAAATAGGAATCAGGAATTTGGCGAGTCTTTATTTTTAGTATAGGATATTTTGCTAATGTGTTGTTTGTTTATTTACTATTAATTCATTGTGGGGAACGTCATGTTTTGGTGCTAATATTTCTACCAGCTCCAGCATGCTATAAAAGCCACCAGCAGCCATGGATATGTTGGTGCTTGTAGTTTTACAATCGCTGCTAGGGTTGAGAAGACAACAATTTTACGAGTCCTGACAGGCATATCTGAAGATGACAGGAGACAGCAAGGGCATCTTAGTTTCATTCACAATTTCATGTTGCTTTACTGTGCATGTACAATAAAACAAGGCAGATTTTTATGCCTCAGTACTAAGGTACAAAGTATGCATGTTCTGCTGAGAATTGGAGCAAACAATTTTGTTTGTTCCTTGTTGAGCAAATTAACTTAGTTCACTTAGTTCAGTTAACTTAGTTCACATTTGTTTAAACACAGAGTGATTTAAAAAGAACTGACTTGCTGGTCATTAGAATTAGTAAGAATGCAGTTTTGCTCTGGTAAAGTGCAAATATTTTCACAGGTGTTATATGGGATGTAAATCTGAACTCATTGCTGGACACTTCAAAACAGTTGAGGATCTTGGGCCTGATTCATTAAGGAAAATTAAAAATACTTTAAATACTGACTGTTTTTTCATGTAGCACACAAATATCAACTTTAAATTTCAGTGTACAAAAAAGCTATCAAATATTTGTGTGCTACATGAAAAAACAGTCAGTATTTAACTTATGTGCAAAACAGAATGCTAATTTTCACCCCTTGCATTGTAACATGGTTTTGTCCAGGAGACTGAAATAAGAAACTTCTTAATTTAAGTTCCTTAATGAATCAGGCCCCTTGTCTTGAACCATTTCTTTTCAAAGTGTGATTGGAGTCATTGTCCTGCTGAAGACCCAAAACCTTTGAGGGAGACCAAGCTTTCTGACACTGGGCTCACGATTGTGCTCCAAAATCTCCAGGTTTCATGTGGCCATTCACAGGTTCAAGACACCTAGTGCCAGATGCAACATAGTTACCCCAAAACATCACTGAACCGCTTCCATGTTTGACTATAGAGAAGGTGTTTATTTCAGTTTGCTTTCTGTAAACATGGGGATGATGTGTTTCGCCAAAGTCTCTAATTTGGTCTCATCTGTCCATAGGACATTCTCCCAGAAAAAAATTGGGCTTGTTCAGGTATGTTTTAGCAAACTCCAGTCAGGTTTTCTCATGTCTCTCTCTCAGCAGTGGGGTCCTCATGGGTCTCCTAACATATAACCCCCTTTCACTGAATTGGCAAGGAATAGTGGAAGTTTAAACTGTCGTACCTTGTGTCTGAAAGTCAGCTTGAATCTGTTCGGCAGTTTATCGAGGTGCTTTCTCCACCAATCAAACAATCCTCTTCTATCAAGTTTTCTCTTGACTTTCCAGTGAGGTTGGCTACATTGCTATGGGCCATACAATTCCTAATAACATTACATACGGTGGAAAAAGAAACATCAAGATTTCTGGAGATTTATTTGTAGCCTTTAGATTGTCTTTGCTTGGCTACAATCTTCTGACCTTTTCAGACAATTCTATGACTGTTCTCTTCATGCTCATTACAGAACCCACAGTGACACAAAAGAGGTGAAGGCTTCTATTTCTCTATTCAACCTTTTTTAATGAGTGATTTTTATATTATAGGCACCTGATACTCACCATTGGTGGGTTCAGCTCTAAAAGTGAAGGAGATTCACCTGCTTTACATCAAATTATTTCTAACTATTTCTAAATGGTGCCAATAATTTTCTGTCTATCCGTTTAAGGATTTCTGTGTGGAATAAGCTACTACTATTTTTCTCTGTTTTTTTCTGTTTTAGTCGACTGCAAACCAAAGAAATAAATAAGTGCATAACAAAACATTTTTTAATTTCAGCAATTTTCTGGAAGAAATGGTGCATTACTAGAAAATTCTGCAAGGGTGGCAATATTTTTGGTCACTATTTTATGTGTAATAAACAGTTAAAATTAAATTGAACTGTCAGTCTGGGGAATTTGCCAGCTCACAGCTCTGTTTGGGCTAGGATACATAAAATATATACTCTACACTGATACCAACTCTTGAACTTACAAAGAAGGAATCTCGCATAAGTAGCTACAAGATAACACATAGAAAGATAAACTTGGTTACTTATAAAAACACTATATGGAGATACTGCTTGTATTGACATTGAGATATATATTTAGTAATTTTATAACAATTACGGTAATTAATATTAATTTAGCGTATGTTTTGTAAATTTTATAATATTATAGTTTTTTTTATGAGATTGTTGTTATGAAATACTATAATACTACAAAAAGTACAACAAAGTTCCAGTGATTTTAACATTTTGGATATATTTGATTTAATTATATTATCTATATATTTATAGCATAAGATGACTTTTATGAGTGACTTATTTCTATGATGCAGTTGTCTGAGCAGGGCATATACCAAATTAAAGGTCTTGGTCTGTAGATTTACATTAAAATATTGGAGTTTTTATCAGTTGCATCATTTCTCAGTTATTTTGCAAAATGTCCACCCTTCATTTACAACAATGAATTACCATTGTCCTCTGGAAAGTGTGATAATTAGCAATACACCTGTGCACCTGCTGGTTGCTCTGAAAACTGTGACAGTTAGTGAACTCATCCTGTGCACCTGATGGGTGATCTGAAACATGTGACCTGTGGGTGGTCTGGAAACTGTGACAGTTACTTGCAGCCCTGCTGGGTGACCTAGAACATGTGACCAGCTTAGTGTTCTGGAAACTGTGACAGTTATTTGTAGCCACATATATCAGCGCATGTTGCGGGGACCTTAATCACGGACTGCTGTGTTATTTCATTATTCACTTATCCTCACTTTGCTCATAACAAACATGCCAAGAGGCAACCCTCCAGATTTGTTAACATTTCTACATGTAATGTAGTGTATAAAAAGTTATTGAATTTTGTTAATAAAGTAATTTAGACATTACATATTAGTGTAATTTAAGGCGGTTATCGCCGGGTTTCCCTAGTGAGCTTTATTTGTATAGTGCTAATATATTAATAAACACTGTACAGAAAATATTTAATCATTCACATCAATTGCTCTAACAGTTGAGTTTACATTCTAAATCAGTGATATGCAACCTGAACACTTCTGGTGCTGCCGGGTGCCCCTCTAACCTTCAAAAGGATCATACATTACCCCTAATTTCAGTAACAAGTCAAAACAAAACATATTAATCAAAGGAAGAGACACTTATCTGTATAACATATCAGCAGGATTTTTAAAAAAGTGTCACAAGCTATAATAAGACAATCTGACAATAAATCAGGAAGGAGGGAGACAGGTAAAGTCTTGAAGGTCTTTTGCCTTTCAAAATTCCCTACCATTCAAACATTCACACAGTAAGGTTCTATCAGAAGCCAATTAACATACAATAATTCTCTAGGACTGTACAAGAAAATAAGAGCACCTGGAAGACACATATGTGAAGGAAATGCAAACTTCACACAGATGGTTGGAATAGAACCCATTGCCCCAATACTGACCACTGTGCCATCATGCCACCCACAACGAACTAGATATTTTTAGATTTTTTGCGATTTCATTATTGATTTTAAAATAGCTATTTCATTCATCATCCGACAGACCAGGTTTATCCTTTTATCTTTTCCTTTTTCTTGTTATTTTCTATTGTCTTATCTTGTTTTATTTATATATAATAGCGCTACAGAGTATGCTGGCACTACATTAATAAAAGTTAATAATAGTAATATACAAAATTGACATGAACATAAAATTGTTTTTAATAACGTGAAGATTTGTGTGTTGTGGGTTTCTGGAGTGTGTTGGCATGTGCAAGACCAGTAAGAAGTATATTTGACTAATTAGAGTCATAAAATACTTTTGCAAACTACATCCACATGTGTATGTTAAAATCAAATGTGATTCTTCTCATAGAGGTGTCGAAGTCGTATAATTGGATGAGCAAAAGTATATTAGTTAATATTGTTTTATCGTGCGATTGCACTAAGTATGCCACGCTACACGTGGCATGGTGCGATCACGGGGTAAAATATGCACGCACACACTCGCACTACAACATTTAGTTATTTATATATTTCATATTTATATTGATTCCATTCCACATTGATTTATGAGCAGATAGTATTTAGTTTATTATTAGTTTACATATTATGATTATATGTACACTTTAGTGTTATTTAAGGTCCAGGTTATAGGAAATGTGTCATGTCTGGTATCATTTTAATCCCCTATTCATCAGCAGTTGTCCGGTTTTTTCGCCGAAGAGATCGCACATTGCATACTTTAGTTAGTGATGTACTGGATACTGTTATATTTGAAGAAAGAAAGTGTTATAGAGATAGACTCCTTTGCCTTTCTCACTTAGTCAAAAAGCTGAATGTGGGGTACTGAAAATGGCATGTGAGTTGGCAGAGGGAAAATCGATTGATATACATTGGTCTTCAGCATTTTTCTAATCTAGGGGGCGACGTTGAGGGGACTGAAAAATCTTTTTATAACAATATCAGCACATGAGTAGGACATTACATAGAGGACTTGATACAGTGACACAGTTACCAACTGAAGTAGCTGCTAGTAAAATCCACACTTACACACACGACTATACATGGCTGTCACACCAGGGCGAACATAGCTGTCAAATAGACAGCAGGGTTTTATGTGACAGCTGACAAATCTATGTTTTGTTTTGTTTTTCATTGTATTGTTTTAAAATGTGAACATACACACACACACACACATGCACGCATACACATATTGGTTAATATATGAAGATTTGTGTTACCTGCAGAATAAACTGTCTGGAAGCTGAAGAGATGTGGTTAGGAGTCTGGTGGACCCTGTAGAGATGGACAAGGTAGACCAGTAGCTCCCAGAGTATATCTTCCAGACCTATCGGAGGCAGCACATTGTCTGGCTCAGCTGGGTGCAGAAGGTATGTGTAAGCTGATAAGAGTATATTGGGGTGCACCAGACATTTCTTCTCAAGTTAGTTGGAAGGCAACATCCTGTCTTGATTGAGAGCATATCAGGAAGATGATACCAATAGAGCCATCCCATATTCCTCCTGCACATGGGTTTTCTCCAGGTAAAACAAATCCACATCATCCAATTACCACCTCGCAGGATCCTCAAGTATACACTGGTGTACCGATGGAAATATGTCTGGGTAAAGGTGTATTGAAATGTGTCTAATGTAATACTGTGTCATACTTAAAGCTTTTGTTATTCAATGTGATAGTCCTAGAGTTATAATAGGTAATAGGGGTATTCATGTTATTGATAATAAATGTATAATTTACGAGTAGTGGTAACAAATTACATAATTTTGATTAGCTACAAACCAGTGTGAACATAAAGTAACGTATGAAAGTGGTGCCAATGATAATATAATCAGAATATGACTTTCAATATAGCGTTGGTTCTATAAGCACAAGGAAATAGTATGTATAAGCATCTAACTGATCACTAATCCTAAGTCTGTATAACTCTCAGTTTAACAGCCTTGTGATCACTGTGTAAGATGTTATTATATAGATTGCTCACAACACTGAGCATAAAGCGGTAATTGCATACGCTGGTGCCTAATAGGTTAATCGCCAATGTTGCAGTCTGAAATGTCCTATCTTCCTAGGAACGATCATGCCCTGCATGTTAAGAGAGACTGTTGCAGTGACCAGGAATTACAACCCTCTCATGCGTAAGGTCTAATGATACACTAATATCGGTCAAACACCCTAATCGTGGATTGTGATAGCTATAATGTATATCGGGGAGGGAGCAGCACAGAAACGCCGATGCGCGTTTCGCTGGAAAGCTATAGTTATATTTATTGATATGATATACAAAGTCCATATATATACAGATCACTAATAAATGACCCCCATATGTGGATATATATAAACTATATTTAACAGGGACAATATAGGCAGCAACACAGATTAGAAGTCAAACTGCTATTTTATACCACTTTTTTCTTTTTTTGTATTAATTGTTTTCACCATATCTAGTTTTTAATCTTTTGCTGCTGAGTTCTACCTTCATTGAAGACCCAATAAATGATATAAATACATATACTTCCTTTTAATATAATAAATAAAGGCTACATTTTAATATTATTTTATTGAGAGTCCCATGAGTTCCTCAGAACACAGTTTATCTCTCTTCTTTTGTTGTGCTCATTATATTGAACATGTCTGATCATTATATTGGTCATGACATGCCTGTCATGAGAACAGTACTAGCTAGAACAGTAACTGTGCAGGCACACCACCTACTAAACACTAGTTTTTGCCAGAATCTTGCCTTGAAAAAAAGAATCATAACACATCCATTACACAGGTGTAGCCTACCTGCCAGCTGTTCCAAATTCTGTGGGGCAGATACAGTTTTGGTCAGTCAGAAGGCAGTGAAGCCTACCAGAAAGGTGAGTGGCCTTGCTTGAAGTGGGTGTGTATAGGTAGATCAGGCATACTGATCTATATGGAGGGCGTGGCCTAATTTATCCTGATTTTCCAGAAGTCTGGGAGTTATGGAAAAGCAGTAAATTTGTTTAGCAGAAATAAAGATGAGACGACTTATAAAACTTTCCACTGTCAGTTGAACGTTTACCTTCATATTGATATCTCTGATTCCACCTAATCTCTATTACATATGTCTCTATTATAAACCATTATTTTCTCAGCATATCAGACAAATTTAAATCAATGATCTTTGAAGATCTTTATTGTTTTTAATGATTAATATGAACCATGTGAACATGGGAAGAACCTGTAAACTCTATACAGATAGGGCCCTGTTTGGAATTGAACCCATGATCCGAGTGCTCTGATGCAGCAATTCTAGCCACTGTGCCATTGTACCACCATGCTGCCCAAATACTAAGGTGCATATGTATAAACATTACATGATTTCTGGCACTGATTGTTCTAGAATAATGCACATCAGACATCATTTTCCCCTCAGATAGATTTCCTCGATATCCTGGCTCAACACAAAATCTGTCGAGTATATTACTTAACTGGTAGCATCAGAGTTTACCCGCCTTACCAGCGTAATTCCTCCCGAATCTTCACCCAATTCACAATCACGGTTGCACAATAAACCATGTGGTCCAATCGCACCGCTTAGCGATACCATCTAGGTCCAGACTTCAGGTGGGTCCAGTGTAAACAGGTCATAGGCCAGTTCAAACAACCCCCTCCAAGGCTGAGGGTCAACATTCCAGATGATTCTCCCACGCAAAAACCAGTTTACTCTAGTATATTTACACATTACAGTCTGTATCACTTTAAGTATTTATTCCCTAACATCACTAACTAGAGTATGCAATGTGCGATCTCTTCGGCGAAAAAACCGGACAACTGCTGATGAATAGGGGATTAAAATGATACCAGACATGACACATTTCCTATAACCTGGACCTTAGGTCCACAATGCAGAATGGGATGGGAGAGACAGTACAACAGGATGTTAAATATTCAGAGTTCAATATATTGTATTGCTGTGTAAGGGAAATGGAAGATCTTTAGATTAAAAATGATTCCGCCTTTCTATTAATTACTATGACAATTCCCATCAATGTATAAGGTTCTAATGCATGGATTACCACTTGGCTATAGATTAAAAACATGGCTCTAATCAATTCAGTAAGGTTAGGAGATGTAAACTGTACTCTAGTTAGGCATAAAGAATAGCTCAAATATAACAGACAAATATCTAAAGCTAAAATTCCAATTAAAGGCTGGTTAAAGGCACAACCTTCATTTTTTATTTTACATTTATATTTGTCTATAAATAATAGGGGAATAAATAAATTGAAACTAAAACTTTACATCACAACAGTCACACCCATGAACTGCAAAACAAAGGAGTGTTCTTATAAAGACTGCCCCAGCACTCCTTCAAAACCCCCTTCAGCTCTGACAGAGTGCTTAATAGACAGCACACCTTCCGGAGCTATACTGTCAGTAACTCTCAGGGAGACGGACTAACGCAACTCAGACCGTGTACAGTCATAGCCAAAAGTTTTGAGAATGACACAAATATTATTTTTCACAAAGTCTGTTGCCTCACTTTTATGATGGCAATTTGCATATACTCCAGAATGTCATGAAGAGTGATCAGATGAATTGCAATTCATTTCAAAGTCCCTCTTTTTCATGACAATGAACTTTATCCCAAAAATCAACATTTCCACTGCGTTTCAGCCCTGTCACAAAAGGACCAGCTGACATCAGGTCAATGATTCTCTCATTAACACGAGTGAGCGAGGACAAGGCTGGAGATCACTCTGTCATGCTGATTGAGTTAGAATAACAGACTGGAAGCTTTAAAAGGAGGGTGGTGCTTCAAATCATTGTTCTTCTTCTGTTAACCATGGTTAGCTGCATGGAAACACGTGCAATCATCACTGCTTTGCACAAATAGGGTTTCACAGGCAACAATATTGCTGCTAGTAAGATTGCACCTAAATCAACCATTTATTGGATCATCAAGAAATTCAAGGAGAGAGGTTCAATAGTTGTGAAGAGGGCTTCAGGGCGCTCAAGAATGCCCAGCAAGTGCCAGGACTGTCTCCTAAAGTTAATTCAGCTGTGGGATCTGGGCATAACCAGTGCAGAGCTTGCTTAGGAATGGCAGCAGCCAGGTGTGAGTGCATCTGCACGCACAGTGAGGCGACGACTTTTGGAGGATGGCCTGGTGTCAAGTAGGCCAGCAAAGAAGCCACTTTTCTCCAGCAAAAACATCAAGGACAGATATTCTGCAAAAGGTACAGGGATTGGACTGCTGAGGACTGGGGTAAAGTCATTTTCTCTAATGAATCCCCTTTCAGATTGTTTGGGGCATCTGGAAAATGCTTGTCCGGAGAAGGAAAGGTGAGCGCTACCTTTAGTCCTGTGTCAGGCCAACAGTAAAGCAACCATTCATGAGTGGGGTTGCTTCTCAGCCAAAGGAGTGGGCTCACTCACAATTTTGCCTAAGAACACAGCCATGAATAAAGAATGGTACCAAAACATCCTCCAAGAGCAACTTCTCTCAACCATCCAAGAACAATTTGGTGATGAACAATGCTTTTCCAGCATGATGGAGCACCTTGCCATAAGGCAAAAATGATAACTAAGTGGCGCGGGGATCAAAACATCAAAATTTGGGGTCCATGGACAGGAAACTCCCCAGACCTTAATCTGATTGAGAACTAGTGGTCAATCCTCAAGAGACAGGTGGACAAAACCCCCCCACAAATTCTGACAAGGCAAGAATGGACGGATATCAGTCAGTATGTGGCCCAGAAGTTGAATGACAGCATGCCAGGGCGAATTGCAGAGGTCTTCAAAAAGAAGGGTCAACACTGAAAATATTGACTCTTTGCATAAACTTCATGTAATTGTGAATTAAAGCCTTTGACACTTAGGAAATGCTTGTAATTTTACTGTAGTATACCATAGCAACATCTGACAAAAAAGGTCTAAAAACACTGAAGCAGCAAACTTTGTGAAAACCAATACTTGTGTCATACTCAAAAACTTTTGGTCATGACTGTATAACAGTGCTCGGGTAAATGACAGGAGGCAAGATATCCCCTAAAAGCCCATCATCTGGTACTGGGAACATTCAGTGCACATGACATCAAGCATAGGCTTTTCTCACTGTTTTAACACATGCCCACCATTATACCACTATCACCCTATTCCACAACACACAGATAAACATCACATTAATATATTTTAAGAAAGAAATCAAACATATTTTACTTAATTAACTCTTATCTGACTACCCATCTGTGGTCTGTTGAGCTGGGACAGAACGTAGATCTATGTTCCCTTTAATAAAATGGTTATATTACAGTGGTTATATCATACCTGTACCAGAATTATATGGGTGCATATTTTTAATTCTGTTAAACCTCCCTGTAAGATTATATAAGGTCTATGCTTCTGATCCTTCCAACTTGGGGTCAATTCAAGTCAAAATTAGTCTACATGAACACTGATATGTCAAGTTGTTTATTTGCTCTCTGTTTGTTTCTTTATCCATCCAGTTGGTAGAAAAGAGGTGGCAGAAGAAGAGAGAGAGTAATAGAATGAACGCCCAACTTGCATCAGTCTTATGATGTTACCATATTTTAGCTATCCTGATTGCAACATAATGATGCATGATGAGCCAAGATGTAACTTGATGATCATGATGGCAGAGAATCTAGAATGTAAGCCCTCATGGACAGGAATCTCTACTCTATGCCTCACGTCTGCCCAGTCTCCATCCTCTTCTCTGTTCCTGTTTTTGTTATGCTGAATTGTTTTTGTATGCCATGTGTATTTGTTCTGTTAATTGCATAAATGCATTTATTATGCTTGTCTGAACCCATTGTTTTATCTTTTGTTCTTATGTAATTTTGTTTTATGTTTCAACTCCCTATGTACAGCATTGCGGAAGCTTTGTGGCACCTTTTAAATAAAAGATAATAATAATCAACCAAACATTTCTGTCAATTTTACATAGTAACGTTTTATATATATGTAGTATAATTACAGTTGGTATAGTACAATTATAGTTATGTAATTACATTGGTACTTAGGTATACAGTTATTAGGTACTTGAGAGGTTGATGAGCTGTAACAAAAGCTTTCAACCTATGAATGAGCCTTCCAATCATCTCATGTTCTTACCCCTTGACGTTGTAAGCATGTTGTTGTTGAGAAAGAGTCTCATGCTGCTCCATCAGGCCGGAGGCCTCACAGTTCAAGAGTACAAACCTCTGGGAGTGTGGCTTGACAGTATTAGACATGACGTATCCATCATTGTAAGTGGGGGAGGATCTGTGGATCTCTGCAGTTCCTTCAGTCACTCACTGAAAAATCAACAGATTAGAGGCAGGAAGAGCGACCACTTAAATAAAAGGGGGAAGCAATTACAGGGAATAGAATGGAGAACTGTAAACACTTACAGATGGGTGAAAGAAAGAGGTTGAGGGCAACAGAAAAAGGAGACAGAGCTGAGGGAAAGATAACATATAGGAAGCATGTATGAGTGTGGTGTCCGAGGAAATAAAAGTTATTGTGGCAAAGAGGGGACGGAATGCACCACAGGATAGTGGTGACTCAATAAGACGCAACAAGAAGGAAAATTAACCTTAAGAGACAGAACCCTAGCAGAAAATATAAAAGAGAGTAAAAAAATAATAATAAGAAAAGACATATAAGTAAAACTAAGTAAAACAAAAGAAAGAAGAGTCAATAGGGGAGACATTTTTAAGAGCGTTAAATTCCAATTTTTTAGGGTGAGTGCACAGAGAGGATAGTGGTCAAGGAATTAGTGATTAATGACAGTGAGTAGCAAGAGAGAATAAGGCATAGTGGAATAGTACAGTTAGGTCATTTAGTTACAGAGAAAACAGTACAAGCTCACTTGAACCACACTGCAGGGACCACACTTAAAGCCAATGACACTGGAGTGTCACTGAGAGAGGTCAACGATCAACCTGTACTTCAGTGAGTATCCCTAGAGAACAAGTCTCATTAACCACTTCAACCTTGGTGTTATCTGAAGCCCAGAAGTCATGAGTAACTTTTGTTGTAAAGAAATTGCAGTACTGCAAAACTTGCATGGAATTATGAGACTTTTTTCCAGATTGACAGTTGGTCTGGGAATAAAAAAAACACAGCAACGGGCAATCTGATAATGTCTGATAATGTCTTGATAAACACTGATGCTGTTCAGGTGCTGGAGGAAATACCTGTACTGTTAAGTTCTAGTCCGTGCAAAGATAACTTGCCAAATGATTGATTACCTCATCTCAGACCAATGTTCATCAATTTTGCTACCTGTATTCTGATCCTGCTGCGTACTGACTACTGCTGATAGCTGCCTGCCATTCTGACCATGCACTGTTTGACTACGATTTATTTCTGTATCTGTTATGTTGAAGTCAGCTAACTGGATAAAGTAATTTCAATTAATAGCCCTTCAACTTGATTGTCTTTGTCCGAAGTTATGTGTATAAGACGCTACGGCGTGGAGGAGGGTATTCAGCTGCAACATGTGGCAAAAAACGTTTTACACATTTACACACATTCACACAAACATGCACATTTGTAAGTAGCTCATATTAAATGTAGTTGCAACACATAGTTATTTATGTCAAAATGTAGCAATGTTTAGGGTTGATATCATAAGTTATATACATGTTAGTGAAATCTAAGGTTCAGGTCACAGGAAACATATCATGTCTGGTATCATTCTAATCCCCAATTTATTTGCAGATGTTCGGTATCTATCGCCAAACAGAGCGCACATTGCATATGGTAGTTATAGATTGTAGGGAATAAATGATTAGAATGATTTTGTCTGTGTAATGTAAATAGATTAGTTTAAACTGGATTCTTGGCAGGAAAATTGGATTGCATCTCCAGGAGAGCTGACTCCCACCTTTGGATATTTTCGCTTGAACTGCCCAATGACCTGCATTACACTGGACCCTCCTGAAGCCTGAACTTATGGAAGCAAGCCACATCATCTGTATTGTTTCACTGTATTCACTGACTGTATATAAGCAGGAGCTCTGGACCCAGTGGTCAGTCTACTCGACCACAGCCTTCAGACCTGAATGACTGTACACTGGATCCAGAGAGCGTGCAATAAGTAACGGCTGTTCTTATTTTATTCTCACTTGTTACTCTGCTACTTTTTGCTAATAAATCAAATTGTGCTTTGGAACCACATCACTGAAAGTGGACAATAGTTATTGGACAGCAATTAGACGAACATAACAGTTATCTTTGTGCAGTTGGACATCCTGCTACTATATGGTGCTGTGCTGACATTGTACCTCCGTGACTACCTGAGGCATAAGTCTATTCTTACTGAACTATTGTGTTCTCCTTTCCTGCATTGGCTGTGTCTAGTTCCATCTGCTGCTACCTAGCACAGAACTATCGCTGTGCTCCTCTACTGCATTAGCTGCTATCTAGCTATGTACTACTAAATGTACTGTATCTGCTGTTTCTGGTTATCTACACCTGTTGAGCTTTGTGGATCGATGTTATTAAGGAGAAGCAAGTGCCTGACCTCTCTTTACTGTGGGGTTGAAGCTGTGCATCCAACTACAGTGTGAGAACTGTACTGCATTACAGTTTATGCCTTCTTCCTGGGTTTGCCATTTAAGTTCTTTAAGTCCAGCTCACTATGGGTTTCAACGCTGAACTTCTTTTAACTTATCCACTTTGTTGCCAGTAATTACATATCCTATTGCGATCACATTTTACTGCAAGCAGTCGTGCTGAGTTTCATTTCAGCTATCCATTTCATGGCCATTGATTTTTGACTGGCCATTAAATGGATATGATGGATATATTCCTTTACAAGTAATGATGCTTTACCTTCCAAGAACCTTACAGCTTCCATCTACATTGGGATTTAGGATTATATTAGAGGTGTTCACTCACCCCGGTGTTCTGGTTTTGATTTTGGATCTGGATTAACTCTGTGTTTTGGTTTTGGCAAAACCGCCCTTGCGTGTTTTGGTTTTGGTTTTGGATCACAATTTTTTTCTAAAATCCCTGTTTATTTTTGCTAAAATCACATATTTTTGCTCCCCCCTACATTATTATTAACCTCAATAACACTAAATTCAGGTCATTTGCAGTCAATTTTTACCACCTCACAGGTCACAATATTATTTTCATACACTTTCAAACAAAGACTGCAAATTTAGAAGACCAAGCCTGCCAGACATATTATTTGTATTTCAGCAATGACAAATAGCAATGGAGCAATGGATCTCTTCTCTTTGTATGTTACCTATATATCACAGTACAATGTGACTGCAGATTTAGAGGACCAAGCCTGCCAGACCTATTATTTCTATTTCAGCAATGACAATTAGCAATGGAGCAATGGAGCTCTCCTGAATGTCACTGGAGACTTTGAAGAACACTGCTACTCCTCCTCTTTATTTTCTACCTATGACGCTGCCCAACTGCACTAGAGACTGCCAAAAACTGTGCTACCCCATCTGTGTCCCTCTGTGAAATGGCGCTGGATCACCATGGATGGCGGTACTTATAGAATCCAAAGCTCGTGAGAACCGACGACGTAGCAATGATGTTTTGCCTCATTTTCAATTCCGAGGGTGTGCGAAAGTACCTAGCCGGCTCGGTACTCGGATCTGCTAAGTTCGGGTGTGTTCAGTTCCCAGGGAACCGAGCCTGAGCATCTCTAGATTATATACCATTTAGGGCCTGTGAGTACATCCCATTTGATTCAGTATTAAAATAAACTTATGTTTTCACCAGCATGAACTTGTCTGTTGTATGTGCTACTTCTTGGAGGAGTCAAGTTATTATCAAAGTATGTAATATATGAGTATTGGAGATGACCTGCTGTTCAAATTAAAGACTGAACTTTTATTATTTTAAAACCGAGCCATCTTGGTATTGTGCTACAAATGTAGAGGTTATCAGTACCTGCAGTCTAATCCTACTTGAGTTCAAAAGAGTGTCCCTAACACTCTGGGGTATATTTACTAAGCTGCGGGTTTGACAAAGTTAAGATGTTGCCTATTGCAACCAATCAGATTCTAGCTATCATTTATTTAGTACATTTTACACAATGACAACTAGAATCTGATTGGCTGCTATAGGCAAATCTCCACTTTTTTCCAACCCGCAGTTTAATAAATATACCCCTCTGTGTCTTACCCATTGTTTTCAATTGACCCTATTAGTTGATATGACTGAAATCTTGAATTTTTTTAAACGAAAAGTAGTATGCTCTGTTAGGGACTGCTGAAAGAGTTTTCATAAATAACTCAATAACAATCTGAACTCCTAGATAATATAACCATGTTAACAAATTCAGCAATAACATGTAGAAGGGTTGTTGTTGTTTTTAGCAACACGTATCCTTAGCTGTTAGCAAAGTGTGCAATCAAATGACTGATCAGTCACAGTACAAATAATAAAACATAATTTTATTAATTTATATTATTTATTGCTAGAGAAAAATCCTTTCCCAGTCCTGTCCCAGGCATGATAATAACATCTTCAACGTGACTTCTCAAGTCTTGTCTTGGTCGGGTGTTGGGTTAAAGGCGAGCTTTCTGCCTTCAGAGAGGATGTGCAACTAACTACAGAGTTACATGATGATGATGATTATGATATATATATGCATGTTGGGCGTGACATCATCACACCCGCCTGACATCCATTGCGGAGCGCGATGGAGGAGGAGACCAGGGAGGGAGCCGGATCGCCAGCTGACAGCACGGTAAGTATTTTCTTCTTATCTTTTTCCAGGGTTTTTTTTTTTGGCTTCCTCCGACGGGCCCCCCTGGGCTGCAGGGCCCCCGGGCACCTGCCCATTGTGCCCTTTGGGAAAGACGGTCCTGAAACTAAGCACCTGAGGGTATCTTGTTTCGTGACTGTGATTGCTTTCATAACAACCTTTTTTTAAGCTTAACGATTACTAATCTGTTTATATAAAAAAAAGTGGGAAAGAGGCTAAAATATGTTTCCAACTGTTTGGTATCAGTCTGTTCGCAATTGCATGAGAACATTTCCGGTATTATTTGTGTAGCGTTCCCGTTCTGTGAACGCTAATTATAAGTAATATCACTTTTTCATACACTAAATGTCCAGCTCACAGGGATCATAAAAAGCAGTTTATACAGGTCTGGAGGTGGGAATCAGGAGAAGGACACCTGGCAATGCCAAGTAACAATGACAAGAAGAATCCACCAATGCTATACCGAGTTCTTGGGAGGTCAATCTATTCGATTTTTGCAGCTACTATTAGAACCAGCTAAAGAACAGCAGTGTTGCAGAAACCCTCATGAAGCCAATATTTTGTATACCGAGTTCTTGGGAGATCAGGACCCGGCAACCTGTGAATGAAGACCTTAATACTGTAACTGTATATCTCTGTGATGTCACTGATTTTTACAACTGCACAGTGTTTAAATTGTTGAGCCCTGGCTTTAGACCAGAGAGTGTTCTGATAAAAGCTTGTGCTAGTGCTTGTAGATGCATTCTTATGCATACCACACTTTGCCTTGTATTCTATTTGCAAATAAAACCTGTGTGCTTTGGAGCCACAGTGATCGCATTGGAGAATCTTTATTTTAACTATAGTTAAGGATGTAACAGTCCTTTGTGCTCGAAGATTAATTGTATATTGCTGCATATACTGGCATATAGTCCGGTTCTGGGCATGCACAGAGCGATTCTACGACACACATCTGCATTTACAGTCCTAGATGAATCAGGCTCATGGAGTTCACAAGCAAATGAAAGTTGTTACAAAATTTTGGCTTCATGAGATTTTCTGCAACACTGCTGCTGTTCTTTAGCTGAATCTTACAGTAGCTGTAAAAATTTAATAGAGCCAGCTTTATTTTTTATTCATTTATGTTGCTATTTGTTTATGGGAATTCCCTTGTTAAAGAAAGTGAAATAATTAAAAGAAACTTTGATGTGGGGATTGAGATTCCAATGGCCCATTATTCCCTGCATGGCGAGTTTCAATATTTTATGGCCAGTGCCTCATTTTGTCTTAAATGAAGGCTAACTAAACAAATAGAATGTAAATAGCATATGTTCTTTCATGAGCTGGCCAGTTTAAGGTTATAATAACCTGATGATTAAGGTTATTATACTGAACAAAATATATTTTATTTTCAAATGTGGGTTTGATATACTAGCTGAGTAAAATAACAGTATGTTCCTGTCTGTCAGATGCTTTCTTCAACAATTACGGCAGGGCATAGTTAAGGAAATGTTCTAACATGTTTCAGACAAATGTTGCCACTAGGTGCTGCAGTTTCATTGGAATCTACCGATATTAATTACTTTTGTAAGAACAGCTACTTTCAGTCACATTAATACAGCTTACACACATGCCCTGCATTTTTGAATAAGGAGATAGTTTACATTATGATAGATGTTTAAGCACACTCATGACTATAGTGTATACTGCTTTCATTAGTTTCATAGGTGTGCTAACACTCCTTGCTGTATTTATTTTTATTTGGTGCTAATTAACTTCCCCATAGAGTTGTATGTGAAGGGGCTGATGACCACAAACAATTAGCCCCAAGCACATCTATGTAGATTTAATTTAATATTATTGAGACAACTTTACCCAGTATTCTGAATACTGACAATGAATGATCTTTTGTAAGAATACAAATAAAGTTTCTTGAATGCCTATTAGCGATTCAGGACAGCTCCACAAATTTACAAAAAGCGTAAATTTAACTCATTTTAATCTGACACTTCCCGATAGCATTTGAAAATCTATCATGCAAAGAGTTTAATATAGTATGTATGCAGCCCAAATTATGCTCAGTGTTCTACTGAACATTTCAAGATAAATAAAGGGAAAGTATATCCCGGCTTATAACTAGGGTGCATATTAGCTTATGACATGGTCAGTAAATATATGCCTCACTATCACTGTGCAAATTTGTGCTCCAGTACAATCCTGCTTTCCAGAGACCTTGCTACCATTGTGCAAATCGGTGCTTCAACTATCTTGTTATCCTTGTGTAGCAATGAGGTCCAGTGTTACTGCTACTTCTGTGCCAGTTTGTACTCCACAAAAATATTACTGATGTCAGATGCACACTTAGGGGGGGTGGTCAAATTGCCCGTAAACCCCCACCCTTATAAGCTGTGACAGATTGACAGGCTTGTGACAAGTCACACGGGAGGTGGGTGGGGGCGCAGCACATGACATAGTGCAGTCCCGCGTGTGCAGAAAAAAAGAGAGGCAGACTTAGGAATTTGCCTCTGAAATCTACAGATGGAAGAAGGCAAGTGACTGGGGGGAGAGCTGTTACTGTAATGGGGGCGGAGAGTGGGTATTAATTTAATGCTGAGGGAGGACGCTATTCATTTAATAGAGGGCAGGAAATATCAATTTGTTAATGGGGACAATTTATTTGATGGTGGGGACTATTTAATTTAATAGTGCTCTTATAGTATTGATTTAAGGTAGGGTGATAGCATTATTTAATGCTGAAAACAGATCTACTAATTGAATGTAAATGCTACTGAATTTAATGTCTGTTTTTAGGTAGGGATGCCTAATTATTAAACGTGGGTGCTATTGATTTAACATCTGGGCTACTTCGGGAAACAAAGCCTAAATAGTTCACTCACTGCTAGAATTTCCACACTGTATGTACCTTGTCTTTTTTCGCAGACAGGGTCCCAGCATTCCAGGATCCAGAAAAGCATCAACTCAGTTTAGAACATAGACAGCAGCAATTAATGGAAGCCTCAAGAACAGGTAGGAGAAAGCTGCCAAAGGTCCTGATTCCGGTGGGGCAGTCCCAATTTTTTGTGACTTCAAAGATAGTTGAGATGTATGTCCCGCTTCACACTGTACTACTCATTAAGGGCAAGCTGCATGCACTGCGGTTAGATGCAAGCAGCCTGCCCTTAACAAGCAGTACAGTATGAAGCAGGCCATACACCCCAACTATCTTTGCAGTCGGGACAAAACCTTGACTGAGACAGTCAGACAAAATTGTGAATACCTCATCAGAATCAGAGCAGTTGGCTACAATTGCCGGTGTATTGGAAGGGGCTGGGAAATGTGGGAGAGCTTCCCAGCACTGTCTCAAATAATAGCCACGTCCCCTTTCCATTGCATGACACTCTGGCGGCATGCCAAGGAAACCCCCCCACTAGAAATACTACACTTCCTCCTAGATTTCCTATCCCGTATCTCTGAGACCTGTGCCAGTATTTCAATTAGTATTCTTGGACTACTACTCTCAATATCAAGGACTACTTCCAGTTACTATTACTGTATTTATCCTATTTTGACATCACAGATTGCTTCCATTTATTACTGTTACTGTACTGCTCTCCAGCCATTGGGTCTCACTTCATTATTTAAAACCTGTGTGTTAATAAAGGTTGTCATATTTATTCAACATCCTATGTTTCATGACATTGTTTATGGTGACTCCCTGAAGCTTCAGGGAGTCAAACAATCCCCAACTATAAATCATACTACTAATAGCCTGCACAATTGGCATATTTGAAAGACTGGATTAGAAATTCAGCAGCAGGGTCTCTGTGACATTTTCTGAGCGAGCAGTCAATATTTACTCCTTTACAAATCTTGCTGGCTGGTAAGAAATCAAAGAGAGTTTGTGGTATTTTAGGATCATGGCTTAAGATCTGTTTCCAGTGGCATTAGGTGCAAGACTCATATTCCTCTCCCACCCCTCCTCTTCTGCCTGCCCTCTCTGCCGTGCATTACACTTTCCCCTACAAAATATTTTTTCAAACTCCTCATCCTCACCTCCCACTCCACTGCCCCTTACATCTCCAACCTCTTCTCCACTCACACCCCATCACGTTCCCTGCGTTCTGCCAATGACCGTTGCCTCTCCTCCACGCTGATCACCTCATCCCACTCCATAATTCAAGATTTCACACGGGCTGCTCTCCATACCTGACTCCATCACCTCTCTTCCCCTACTCCGCCATTTGCTTCTCTTGCAATTGATCTCCCCATTGTGCCTCTTGTCTGTTTCCTCTCTTTTAGGATGTAAGCTCTCACGAGCAATGCCCTTGTCCCTCCTGTCTCTCTACCTATTCTTCTGTTCCATCATCAATGTGTAAGTTACGTTGGGAGCTTTGAAGTCCTAGGGGTAAATGTATCAAGGTCCAATTTTTAAAATCCAGTGATTTTCTCGTGGGTGTTTCATCTCGCAAATGTATTAAAGTGAGATTTGCTGTTAAATCGCCAGAGATGTGTTTCTGGCAAATCACTCCTTCCCATGACAGTGTGGGAAAATCCCCTATACTATAAATAGACCTCGTGGTTCAGCTAAGTTCATTGCGTATCAGAGCTTGTACACTGCTCAAGCTGTTTTAGTCTCTCATCTTTTTTTATTTTTTTATTAAAGAATGTTCCAGAGTGGAACACAAATTTGGGGCCCATCCTGGGCTGAAGATAAAAAGACTGCAATCAACAAGGTGGCAATCTTGGCCAGAAGAACTGAAGATTGTTACAAGCATGGACTTTTGGAATACAAATTCATTTATGGACTTTACAAGCAGGGAATGTGGAATTACAAATTTATTTATGGACATGGTTTTCAAACAGGGAATTTGGAATTACAAATTTAGACATGGTTTACAAGCATTTTTGGATTAAAAACTTCTGGCGAAAGAAGAAGAAATCTGATTGGTAAGTAGTTTTTTTTTTTTTAATAAATATATGTGGTATGAATAAGGGTGTTTACTGTATTTATTTGGGTTTTATTATTTTTATTAAATGTATTTTTATTAAATGTATGTGGTTTAAAAGAGGGTGTTGTGATTTTGCAAACATTTTGCTTTGTGGAACTACAGGTCTCAGTCAGCCATGGGTGTCAGGGCATGTTGGCACTTGGGATTCTCCAAGTGCCAGCAGGCCCTGGCTTGAAAGGGAATGCTGGTGCTTGTAGTTATAGAAGCATCAGCATTCCCACACTGTTTATGGCGCCTGGGCTGGCTGGGACTTGTAGTTCCACGAAACAGAATGGCGTCTGTTTGTTTTTTTAACTACTAAATCACAGTTATTACCCTACACCCACCGCCCAGGGGTGTAGGAAGAGCTTTAGTGCTTTCAGCACTGGGCTGGATGTCCCTAGAAGGGGGGGCTGCTCGTTTTTTTTGGCAGACCCCACTCCCTAGGGAATCCAGCCCAGCACTAAACAGCTTGGGGTTGGTTGTCATTATGACAGGGGGACCCCTGCCGCGGGTCCCCGTCCTATAGTGCCACCCACCCCAGCTGGTTTGTCTAGTGTTGGTTATGTTAAAATCGGGGGAACCCCATGCAAATCTTTCCCCAATTTTCACGTAAACAGCAGTAGGCTGGCAGCACTAGGGTTAACAGCCACCGGGCCTCCAGCTGTATGGACAGGGGGAGTGTAGCAGTGATGTGTTTGATAACCATGCAGCTAGATGAGGACAACACAGGAGAGTTAGCTAAACACAGGAGTATTTGACATTGTAGAAAATCACCAGAGATGACCAGCGATTTTGAAGATCAGAGTGAAAATCGCAGTTTAATACATCTGGCGACTTGGAGACTAAAATAGCGGATTATCACCAACGATTTGCAGCGATTTTAAAACACTGAAAAAGTCGGACCTTGATAAATTTACCCCCTAGTATATTTGTTTATTGTCCTGTAAGATCCACTGTCTGTACTCTGTACAACACTACCTCCCCCTCCAATGCATGGTTGTGCCCAGGTGCAAATTTAATTATTTTTTATGCTTTGCTCTCCTTAATGATTTAGGCTCTATGGGCCTGAGTCATTAAGGAAAGTAAGGCAAAAAAAAGAAACAAATGTATTCTGGGACAAACCATGTTACAATGCAAGTGGTGCATATCAGTTTATTATTTTGCACATAAGTTAAACACTGGCTGTTTTCTCATCTAGCACACAAATACTTGATACGTTTATTTTTACACTGAAATTTAAAGTTGATCTAGGATATGCCCTACCCCAACTATTAATCTGTCCCCACATTTTAAATTTACCTCCCCCTCCAATGCAACATGGTTTTGCCCAGGTGCAAAGTTACAAAATTTTTATGCTTTGCTCTCCTTAATGACTCAGGCCCTATATGCATATCTCCTGCTGCATGCTGTGCCGGAGGGCCTTGTAACTTTGAGACTTAAATGGAAGGAGGATATTGGTCCAGTGTCATATGAGTGAGATTTAATGCTGGGATGTACTAATGATAGTACATTTTGTGTGACATTCCAGTAAATGCAGCTGTACATCTCGCATATAATTTATTTCACTCCCCTTAAACTGTTTAAATTGGGAAAGAGAAATAACTCAGACTGTCAAAAATGTAGGAATTCAGTGGAATTATTATAGCAAATGTTGTGGGAATGTCCAAGAGTCCATAGATTCTGGACACTAGTGTGTGAAGGTATCAGTAGATCCATAGAACGGGGCAGTTGTGCCTCAGATGATTTCCAGGATGTGCCTATTTGGAATGTCATTGTTGGAAAGTCTAAAGTAACATATATTTAAGTATATATTTCATTTGATGGTATTGGCTAAGATCATCAAAGCAAAAAAATTGGGTAGCCTTGTTCACTGTCTCATGAAAGATTCACTTATACCAGTACTAAATCTTGATATAACGATTCTGGCTTCAGAGCAGAACAGGTGTTGGGCCAAATTTATTCCAATGGGCTCCAAAACTACCTGAAGAAACCCAGGCCCTGCTCTGCAGCCCTACCTGCTAGCTCCTATCTACCTTCTGTCCATTGGAACAGCCATTGGTGCCCTCTTCAGACTGGATCCCGTTCCGCCATTCCTCCTATACGCAAGACCACTGCTAGAGCCTTGCCATCTGCCTGTCCTCCAACAACCATTCTGGCTCTGCTTGAGATTGCCTCATCATCCTTGCGTATCCCACAGGTGCCCAATCCTGTGTGGATCATAATAAGGCACAATACTTGACCTACGGGTTATGCTCTGCCAGTACACTCCATCGACCCTTTACCTTTGAACTACAATGCCTTTGGAATCTCTAGCAGACTGTTCCTCCTGCCACTCCATATCTGCTGGGAGTTGATCCTGTCTTGGCCTCTGGCTCTCTTTACCATACCTGGTCGTCACTGCTACTCATTACCATAAACATCCTACTCCTGTGGCCTTTCTGATGCAACTTCCAGTCTCAGGTTTCCTCCTGATGCCCACCCTCTGAGATTGCCTTCTGTTTTGGCATACTCCTGTGGCCTACCTGCCTTTGGCCTTCTCCTGATAACAGCCTTCATCGTCCAGCCTTCTCCTGATGTTTCCAGCCATCTACTGATGTTTTCCTCCCATTCCTTCTCCTGATGCCCTCCTGCCATCCCCTCCAGCCTCCATTCTTCTTCTGTACACTGCAACCCATTTACCTGCAATAGTTCCCTGACCTCTGAACCTACCATGATCTCCCTCCACTGTTCCTCATTCGGACTACATATTAAGTTGTATACATCACTCTGCTGTCTTCTAGTCCTTACAACTCTTTCTGCCTTTGCTATTGCCTGTACTGCTATTGCCTGTTATTGATCACATTGCCTTTACAACTATTCATATTATTACTTCCATGTCTTTGTTATCATATCATTTAGTTGCACCAACCTGCCATAGTTTTATTGCCACTGTGTCACACGCTGCTCAATCATGGCTGCCACCCAGGAACCTTAGTATCATTCATTCCTCATTCCCTACATCTTCCAAGCAGGCTGGCAATCGGCTCTGCACATGCACAGGTGATCATCTCACCTGTGTTCACCTGTCCTGCTCATTTATTGGCTACCTCTCGTTTATAAGGCTCCTCCCAGCTCTTAGTGCTGGTTATTCTCGTCAGATTCCTGGCCTGGAAGCGGCTAATGCACTCTGCTGCAATCACCTACTACCTGCTCCACTCATTAGTGGTAACTCCTGCAGATCATCGCTGTCATCTTTCCAAGCGTGCTGCTGCAATCACCTGTTACCTGCTCCACTCGCTAGTGGTAACTCCTGCAGACCATCGCTATCATCTCTCCAAATGTGCTGCTGCAAATCACCTATTACCTGCTCCACTCGTTAGTGGTAACTACTGCAGATCATCGCTTCCATCTCTCTAAGTGTGCTGCTGCAGATTACCTATTACCTGCTCCATTCGTTAGTGGTAACTACTGCAGATCATCGCTATCATCTATCCAAGTGTGCTGCTGCAAATCCCCTATTAACTTTCTCTGGACTATCACTGAGCATCACTCAGTACTCTTACTCATTTGTAGCTATCTAGTGCCTACATTCTTCTCTGTACTTGGTTCTCTATCACTGCCCGCTGGGAACTCCCCTAGGGGGCCGCGACCTGCAGGGTGGAAGCTGCCAAGCCCAAATTCCCTTACGGGAACCTCTGGTGAAAACCTTCCACTTTGTTAGATTCCCCGCCTCTGGGTGAAGTACCACCAATCCCAGGCAGAACAGAAGGATCTCACTCATCCTAGTGAATCCTGACACACTGATCTACCATTGTACTTATATCATTGTATAAGATTGCCTGCACCAACCCTTCTACCTCTAGTCTCCTCTCCTTCCTTGTGCCCCTCATTCCCACCCTTAGTCTCCCATCCTTCCCAATGCCATTTTCCCTGCTCTACCTTCCCCGTTTTCTCTCTTAACTCCTCATTCCCTATCTCTCTGCCTCCACCTCCTCCTTCCGCTTCCCAAGCCTCACATGCACTCTCTTCTCCCTTACTCCTCTCTTATCCTCCCCTTGGCATCCAGAAACTTCCCACCTACTCCAGACCCCTACCCCATACCTACAATCTTCTGCTTCAATCCTGACCAAACCCCTCACTCCAACAGCACTTACAATCTCATCCACCTCCCCCCTATCTACTCTCTTCTGCGCCTTCTGAAACATTAAGTCTGTTTGTTGACAAACTGGCTTCCATCCACATCCTATTTATTTCTAATTCTCTTCTTGAATCATACCCCCTGAGCCATCCCTCTAATTCATCTATTTTTAATTTCACACCATTCGCCATTTCCATCCTGTTCATATTTGCATTGTGGTTCTCTTTAGCCCCCTGCTCCTGTCTCCCAGTTCCTAGATAACAACGCTGAATAGTTACCCTCCCCCTTTTCCCTTCAATATCTTGGCTAACATCAACATACTGACTGATGTCCCCACCTTTAAACTACTCTCTCTCTCTCTGTCTTTCAGCCTCTCTCAAAGGACCTCCTGCCCCTTCCACACTAGTTGTCACTCCCTCGAACTGGTCCTTACGAATCGCTTTCATTCCTTTGATTTCACAAACTCGTAATCCCCAAACTCTCATCCTATACCTCTGCCGTTTATCTCTCCAAAGAGTCCCATTTCAAATCTCTGATCTCTTCTAACACCGATCGACCATTATCTAATTCCAATTCTCTCCTCCACCCCCCCATCCTCCAATATATCCTTACCTCCGCTGCTCATCTCGTTTTTCTTTCCCGCCACCCTCTCCTCTAAAGCCCTCACCTAATCCTTCCCTCCATACATCTCCAACCTCATCAACCTCCACACTACCTCCCACTCTCTCCATTTTGCCAATTTACCTTGCCTCTCCTCCCCACTCATTAGCACTTCTCACTCATGCTTCCAAGACTACTCCAGTGCTGTTCCCCTCCTCTGGAACTCATTCTCTCTCCCAAATAAGCTTTACATCTCTCTCCGGGGCTTCAAACAAGCTCTCAAAACTATTCTCTCATCAAAGCCTAACAGCTCTCCACCTATCCCATCCCCCTACTCTACCCTATACATTGTCCCATTCCTGCTGTGTCATCCCCATATGCTTACAGTTCCCCTCTAGATTGTAAACTCTCATGAGCAGTGCCCTCTTCCCTGTCATCCTCCTTTCATTACCTATGTTACCAGCACACCTGTGTCCTTACTACTCTCCTCAATTAATGGAATTGCTCATGTTTGCTGTGTCCATGCTCCTGAATACAAGCTCAGAGTTTGCCAATTTGCTCCCTATTTTTCCCCCCACCACACATGCTTCTTTCCTCAAGTTATAATAAGAGACTATTCCCCCACCTAGTTTACTGTTTTTGCCTTTATTGTAATGTCCTGCTTTGCCATGTATGGTTTTACTATATCATCTCTGTATGTATGGAACTGCATATCCTTCCTGGCACCTTATAAAGATAAGATAATAATAATAATAATAATAATAATAATAATAATACAATTATTAATAATGATAATAATAACAATAATAAAATAAAGACAAAAACATCTGGCTATGTTGGTCCTATTCAAGGTTTGATCTGCAGCCTCAGAGTGACCTGGAGTGAGTGGCCTTTGAGGCGTCCAGTCCTATGCAGTAATTAGTTTGCATAAGTATCTGGCATGATAACATATTAGTCTTGCTAAAGGGCTGTTTAGAGCCCGAAACGTCAGCCTTCTTTTCAATGGAATAAATATTTTATTTCTTCAGAAGTCCTGTGAGTGTCTTTTGACTACCATTTTAATACATCTCTTTTGTTTCACTCAGCAATACACAGTCTTGGATATAAAGACTTTTCCCTTGAATTTTAAACTATTCCTTTTATTTTCTCCCAAAAATATCCTTCATTTAGGTATTATTTAACTCATGAATAAGGAGTACATTGGTCTTGGCTTTACGTGCATTTCCATCATTCTACTTTTCTAGGCTCATTGTGCATATAAATGTCCATCCTTTACATAACAACAAAACATTCCACAAAAGTTCAGCGGATCTGTGAATAGTCCATGGCATTATTGCAATGATCTTGCATTCCATAAGAATTTTCCATAACGAATTGCCCCATGTTAAGTCAAGTCTGCCCATCGTCGTCAGCAAATATTTGCGATTCTACCTGGCTAATCCAAACTCAACCTGTAATAGTGGGCACAAGATATGAAGTAAAAAGCTTTTGCTGTGTATCAACATATGTTGTATATTTTTATTTTTTATTAAATGCAGTTTGATTTTCTCTGAAATAGATGAATTTTTCTATACAGTACTATAACTGTTAGTTTCATATTTTTATATCTTTTGCCATTCCTGTGTCTGGTCTTCTCATATATTTTTCTTTTTCCCTCGTACTACTCACATTATGCCATTTTGTGGTAACTCTGTGTGTGAAAACTGTATGTATATATATATATATATATATATATATATATATATCTTCACCTTATATCTACATCTTGCAACAGTGGCGACTGATAGCAAGGGTGACACAAAACAGAATTCATATCTTTTAATACACATATGTTAAAGAGCTTGTGCATTACAAAGTGTATTGGTATAAAGAGGAAGCACTGTAATAAATTAAGTTCTACCCTTTATTACAAACAGATGCCTTGCTAGATTTGTACCTTCTTTTGGGAATGTGGTATATAATGGTTTTGAAGAATTATTTCTGGTTTTAGAAACAAAACTAAAATGATTCTCAATAAATACTTTTTGTTTGCAAAATATACTTTGACAATGACATGTAAGCCTACAAAACAAAAATGGGAAAATCTTTAATAGTTTATAGAACATTCGGAAGGGAAAAAGCAGAAAATGTACACCAAGATAATACCAGGTATATTAAGTGCAAGCGCTTGTAGGCAGGCACAACCTACAACCATCACATAGTTTTCATCTACCTCTAAATACCAGGCACAGTCCCTGGAAATTTATGTCTCTGTAATCGTCCTTATTTTTCAATACTGACCAATTAAACAGTCAAGATCCTCTTAGGCTGATTTGGAGGCAATTCTCACTAGCACATCTTTTTATTGGGACTTTAACACTATTTAATAAAGTTGAGCTTTTAAAATACAAAAATACATAATAATCAAGTTCAGTAAGGATATAATGATTGTAGGGCCTATTTATTAAACATAAAAAGCCCTAGGATTTTTGCCTGAGATAGGGCTTCTCCTCTCTATCAAAGGCTACCAAAGAATGGGGAAGACTATTTAACAAAGTCTGCGGGGTATATGTACGACCGCAATCCTCCTTACACTATCTCCATATCAGGCAGAAGATAAGGATTACAAAAGTGCTTTATTATTTAAATATGGCATTTTTTTTCAAAGGGATATATTTTAATAATTGTTTTTTTTTCTATTATCTATTTTTTTAACTATTTTGTTTAAATATTTTTGTTCACTTAGTGGAAGTGAAAGCCCAAGCAAGGGCTTTCAGTTTCACTACACATGCATGAGCTGATTAGCTGGGTCATGCATGCGCATTTAGCCCGAGACGGGCCAGGGGCGGATCCAGACTTTTGCTATACCCCGGGTGATTTTAAGGGGGGGGGGGGATTTAGGCCCCGCCCCCTTTCTAATTTCTAAGGCTGCCGGCGGCTGCACAGTATGTGCAGGTCCGCTTGGCAGTGACAGTGTGCTGCCCCGCTGCTCTGATTGTGTTTAAAACAGCATACTGTCACTGCTGAACGGACCTGCACAGTGTGCAGCCGCCGGCAGCAAGCCCCTGCTAGGGGGGGCGATCGCCCCCCCCCCCCCCCTGGATCCGCCACTGAGACGGGCCCTGGTGAAGTGGTAAGTGAAGTTTTGCCACACATGGTCAGTGTCACTGACCAGCTGAGTATCACTCAGCTGCTGCGGCGTTATTTTAATAATAAATGGTAGCGATAACATGTTATTTTAACGCTGCGATAAACAGCAGTATAAAATCTAAATTATCGCTGCATAAATAGGGGCCTATGAGCACAGAACACAAAGCTCCATTTAGATTGTGCAGCATGTTACATGCTTAGATGTGTCTGCTCAGCAGCAACCTGTTCTTGTGAATTTTTTGAAAATGTTGGCATGCACTAACTCAGAGAGGTATGACATACAGGGGAGCAAAACCAGTTCCCATGAACATTAGCTGCCCATGTGTTTGGTGGTCAACATTTGTCCACATTTCTACAAATAAAAATCTAATATACTGTAGCTCTATATAAAATTTGTTAGGTCTTTACAGAAGATACAAATAGTTAAATGGATTCACTGAGCAAAAAAGGCAGTCTTTGCATTGCAAAAAATAATTTGAAATCGATCTGCAAACTATTATCATGTTTATGGGACAAAACCTAACCTCACTAGCATCCTTGGGTCGGAGGTCAGGTGGGAGGTCAGGTGGCAAATGTGGGAAGGGGTGTGGTGACACAAACGGAGTCACATGTCAGGGGAGGTGAATTGTGTCAGTAAGCCAGGAGAGTGCCAGTATTCTGGGAGCCCAGGAGCACTCCCAGAAATGTGGGAGACTCCCGGACATTCCGAAGAGTAGGCAAGTATGCCCGATAAGGATGGTTTTTTGTACCTTATGCATATTAGTCACACAACAATGTCAAACAACTTAACCTTATTGCTATGGCTACAATAACCGTCTCCTGTAGCATTGCAGGTAATGCATATACCTAGAAGTAAAACACAGACTACTGAAAGGTTAGAAAATTGCCATCCTAAATGCAAAACCGTAATACAAATAATTTATAAAGATGCTTCTGAATGCAATAGCTTCCAGGTGTCATTATCTTTATCATAAACACAATCAGGAATCTTCTGTATTTTCACATTGGAGGATTATGCAAATTTGTGTCCAGCTGTGGATACAGAATGTGGTTTGTTTAAGATACAAAACATAATCAGATTCAGTTTCTTGAGGATAAACTGGTTCATATGTACCAGGATTACTAATCCCAGATGGATCTGTCTGTGTAGCCGTAGGAGAATACAGAACATGACTTATTATTACCATAACAGCTATTGGGAATACATTTGCTATTGCACCATAGTTCTGGGAAGTTTTATCATGGCACCCCTTGTGTCCTTGCAAATCTGTTTTAAAAATGGTAGCTGATACAAAATTGTGACAAGTCATTTCATCTGTCAAATGAACTATTGAAACTTTGTTCTGTACAGAATATGTAAACTTACGTGTAGTAGGGAGTGTGCGGTATTGGGAGAGAAGCCAGTTGTAGTCACATAGGTTAGCTCTCTATCATTGACGGAGATACTGTATAGTATCAACTTCACATACATGCATTGCAGCTACCACCATTCAAATCCCTTACAGAATTGAACAGTTTGCACATTTTGATTCCCAATAAAGTTTCTTCAAAAAGTTTGTACTGTACAGGTCAGAATCCATGTGATAATTAACAATAAGGCCAATGAAAATTAAGCAATCTGTTCGGTCAGTTAGAAGTATCATATAATACATAAGTTCTTTCATATTAGTGGGTATAGCTTTTTTTTTCTTACATTCCCTCTCATTCATTTAATAAATGATAGGCTATGAAAGCACAGCTAAAATCTAAACTATAGCAAAAATATTATATCCTTAATTAGTAAGGAGAGGATGATCTTACCAATAATGATATATCTAGAGGTCTTTACTGACCTTACTTTTCATTTGGAGGGTGAGCAACGTTTGACAATCTAGTAGTTACTGAACTATTTCAACTGAACACGTTGGAAAATAAGCTAAACAACAACTAGAGTGCCAAGACCTGTCTACCCCTGTAATATAATATATATTTTTAGGGTCATCTGCTAAAGACTTCCAGACAGACCATTGTTTTCATCACTATATCTCATGTTATATTTCTTACATTGCATTGATATATATCAACTATCTATATACATTTCAGTGCTTTTTAGACACCATTATATTCTGCTCACTGCAGAAACAAAACGACTTCCGTGGTTGAAAGGATATACGATGGGCAAAATGCAAGCCAGGCCTTTCAGAGTCCCTGTGAAAATCACAGCTGTAAAATGAATTATATCAGTATATACATTATTATTTTTTTCTATACATTAAACCAACACTTCAGAATGTGTTGCGAGGATAGTGCAATACGGGAAATATATGCAGCTAAGGTGTTGTCAGCTGAGAAGTTTCCTTCACGAAAAGTCTTTATGCCGTGTTTAATGTCAACTGTGCTAGCTATATTGAATCAAAAGGCTGATTACCTGTGTAACTTCACACTCTCCCAATGAAGGTTGCTTCATATGAATCGCATTTTAGAATTTTGTTGTCTCATCTAAGAAAAAAAAAACAAAAAAACACCCTACTATTTTTCATTGACAATGCAAAAAAAACCAAAACGTTCCAGACCAGTGATTAAACTACAGAGGGTAAATAGACATATAAAATAAAACACTGTGACAGCTCTATCAGATAATCAGCCTTCAGACAGCCATCCTTGGTATCTTCTAAAAAGATCTTTACTTGCATGATCAGATTAGGTTGCCCACAATGCATAGCTTTAATTTTATAGCTTTTTGTTTTTCTACTAGTCTGAAAGCTTTAGTTCTGAAATCTGAAAAGAGAAAATAATAATTCAATGGAGAGCAACATTCATGGGGAGCTTTAAAAGTCTTCCCAAATCTAGCTAGCACAGTTAGCTCAAAACATTGACATATCTGTCGGACTATGGATCACATTCAAAATATTGTACCCTACTAAGAGGGTGATACATGAAATTATTTAAATGTATTAGTCGTGTAGATTTTTCAGTTATTGGACACCACATGTGTCTGCTCGAACGTCACACATTGGTAAAATGTATCCTCTTTCCAATTAATTTTCTTCATGGAGAAAGTACATAGTTTCGTTTCTTCAATAAACTGTCTTGCTGGAGAGATTTCATCAATAGCATTTTTCCTTTTTTTTTCAGTTTGGTAACAATACATTAGGATAAAGCTTGTAGTGGAAGAGAAAAGGTCTTTTGCTTGTATTTTCTTTCCGTTGTTCGTGTGTTTCATTGAAGAAATTAGAAATAATTATTCACATAGTCAAAAGCTCAGGATTGAGTATCAATCTCCTTCAAAATACTAAGAAATTACTTTATAGAAAATAAGAAATAAAGATTTTAAAACACAGCAAAAAAAAGCTAAAAATAAAAGCAATAGGTGGAGTAAATAAAAGTATAAAATGAAATATGGCTAAATTATATCATCTACATAGTCTACAAGAAAATCAGTAATTAACTTCAAATAATAAAATGAAGCAAAATTCAAAATAATAATGGAACATGAGTAGTAATGTTCCATACACTTGGAAGTAAAAGTTCACATTTTAAACTCCGCAATACTCTGTCTCTAGTTTAACAGATCAAAATGTCAAACTATGACATCTGTATGGAGAGTTTCATCCTTAGGAGATGTTTAGAACTTCCAAACAACAAGTTTCCCATTGTTTGCGTTTTAGCAGGGTGACGTTGATATGTGTATGTGGTCTGGGTACTTGATGGCAGGTGGATAGTTCTGAGTCATCTGGATTGACACATCGCTAGAGATTTCTGATGGGCTGCGGCCGCGATGCCACACTTCAGGGTGGAGGAACTGACCTGAATAATCTGAACAGTCGCTGAGACGGGGACGGTAAAAGGCTGGGTGAGGGCGATACATCTCCTCCTCGGCATACCGCTTTGTGAATAAATATACAGACATAACACCAGCGCCCTGAAACAAACAGATTAAATAATAATACAACTATCAAACAGATGCAATAAGGTGAGTACATGTGCCATATACACATTGAAATGTTTAGCACTTTTTAACAATAGTATTGTTTAGAATACAGTGTAAATCAGATTTTTTGAGCTTTCCATAGCCATATATAGCAGCACCCCCCAGTGGTGAATTAAAGCTACCATGAGCCATGGATGATCCACAAGTCTTGGACCCCTTTGGATGTGTTTTTGTGCCTGATGACCCTCTATGAGGCACAGATCCACTATGGATCACTTAATGTACACAGCAAACCTCATACTCCTGATAAATTAATTAAACTAAAATAATAAGTTTAACGGGATATACTTCAAGCCCCTCACAACAATATCACTTTATCTTTTGTCATGTTTGCACCACAGAATTTGTAAAGTAATACTCTATGCTGCCTAAATGCATCTATTATAATCCACCACCGGCGCCCCCTTAATAACATAAAAGCAAAAAAAAGCAGTGGTCAGTTATCCATACAGTAAAATTTATTTCATGAGATGGATTAAAACAATTTTATAAGGGTCCTCAGGAAATCTTTCTTCTAATGAAATGGGCTCGTTTTCAATAAAGAAAATATATAGTTCTTAGTTCAAAAAATGCAGCAGTGTTGCTTTCTAATATCAGCTGCACATTGTCTACTTTTCAGTTTTTCTAGTTTTCAAATTTAATAACAAACCTCTTTGAGAAGGAACGAGGAGGCTGCAAAAGCAAAGGACCACCCATACCGGTACTGAAAGTACTGTTCAGAGCTACTGGGACGGTTCATAACTTCATCATTGATGCTCGAGATGTAAAGAACCAAACCTACGATTAGGGAAAGACCTGTAATATGATCATGACACAGCACAGATTAATGGAAGGACTATTCATGCACAACATCAGTTACATCCATATATAACCTTATGTAATCTTACATGGTTACATGTCAGGCTCACACAGTGCAATATTTCTGTATGAAAAAAAGTGCTTATCTGTGCGATATGTGAACCTGGATAAAGAAAGTGTGACCCACACTGTGTACTTCTTCACTGCTGGTAAAATCTTATTGTTTATTTTTTAAAGCAAGTCATTACTTTAACATAGATGTGGTAAGTAAAATTCTTAAAGGAAATGTGTAAATGTGTACCCATTAAGGTATTTAGTACACTTGATCCCTCCAGATTTGAGAACACAAGGGGGCCTGAATCATTAGGGAAAGTAAAGCAAAAAAAATATTAGTAACATTGCAAGTTTGCAAAATCATGTTGCATTGGAGGGGGAGCTAAATTTAAAATGTGGGGACATATTTATAGTTGGGGAAGGCATGTCCTAGATCAACTTTAAATTTCAGTGTCAAAATAAAGTTATCAAGTATTTGTGTGCTACATGAAGAAACAGCCAGTATTTAACTTACGTGCAAAATAATAATGTAATATATACCCCACAAGGTTTTGTCCAGGAGAAAACTTACTCATTGTTTTTGCCTTACTTTCCTTAATGAATCAGGCCCAAAGAGTCTAATACCTGGGATCTCTTCCGTTTGGGAGATTCTCACCCTATTTATGGCTGTCTAACAGTTGATTCTTCTGGAAACTATTGAAATCCTATTCTTTCAGCAAACTGTGGCTTAAAATCAGTGCTCTGAGCACACAAGCAGTTGTTATGTGTGAAGAGGTATGACACAATACAAGCCTACAGGTGTCAGAAAATCTGAGTTTCAAATATACCTGCCAGAATCATATGTTGAAAAGCTGCTGGGAGAAGAGTATCTCATGAATGGCAGTGGTCCCATTCATAAGTCTTCTTGCATTCTGACATCTGGGGGAAGTTAAGTGTACTACTAAAATTCTTAGTAGACATCTCCTTTAGACCACTGATTGGCAGTTCATTTATTGTGGATGAAATCAACTGATTGTTCCAAAGAAACATGTTTTTGTGTTGGGTGATCTTTGATGTCAGTTGTTAGAGCCAATAAAACAGTGAGTTTGATTTATTTTCTAAAAGTAAGATTATAGGCAATTCTAAATATGACTTTGAATGTTGTAGTGAACAGCTTTCCTTAAACTTTCAGATCCTGTATTTTGAATCTAGTACCACATTCAGTGACATACTGTACAGTGATAGAGGATGAATGTGTGTGATAAAAACTTAAGTGTAATGTTTCTAACGTCTGTTTTGGAAAAAGTTGCAGTCTCTCAAGACTACTAAATGTATTTTCACAGTAAAGTTACATATTCGAGGCACAAGTACCTCAAACTTTCAAACAATAATCCACAATACAAAGTTGCATTAATATGTACTGCTGGACAGTTCGGTTTCATATGTACATAACGATGAGGATACCTAAGGATACACTGTGGGATATTTCAATTATTATCTAACACAGTCGTTGTGCAAAAAAGGTGATAGAGCCCAGAGCAACCAATCAGAGGATTGCTTTCTTTTTGTAAACTGTACTAGAAAAATGACTGGGTTACCTGTTTGAACATCATTACTAGATATATATTAAATAGCAAATAATACACCTACTGTAGTAAAAGTGTGTGTTACATTAATATATTTCACTACAGTGGCCATGAAGGGGATACTTCATCCATGCCAGGGAGTGACAAAGTTAGCACACTTACATTTTATTCATACACTGGTTTAATACAATCTACAGTTTATATGCTTCATTCCTTTCTTGCGCCATCAATTTTTGGGCAGATATTACACTGATCCATGGGCGGAGCACTGCATCGCTGAGCCCTAGTCTAAATTTTGCTATGGAGCCCAGCTTTCTGGTCCCCTCCTCTGTTCTCAGAAGTGCAGATTACAAAGCAATGGCATCACCAATGACGAATGGTATCAACTTCTTTTATGCAGGTATTCCCATCACTCATGTATAATGATAATGTAACCCCAGCATGGTACACAGACTGCTTCATACAACGTGGAAAGACTTAATAGATCTACACAGCCCAGTCCAAATATGGCTGCAGAAGAAAAGAACTACAACTCCCAGACTCCCTTGCTGCTAAAGAGGATCCAAAAGGAGGGGACTTGACAAAGCTGTGAGGAGATTTTCCATTGAGAAAGCTCTAATAGGGGAAAGAAAGGAGATCTGTGAGGCAGAACAGAGAGAGTGTGTGTGAGAATCTGTCAGCTAGAAGTGAGTAGAGAGTGGTTGGAGATGTCAGTGAGTTACCTGCTGTTACTTATTGAAGAAAACTGTACTGTGATGAGTATATGGAAGATATAACACAGCTAACTGTGTTAAATTGTCACCTGCCAAGTCACATTCATCTAACATGTGAGAGGAACCTCATCCATTGGGCCAATCTAATTGACTGTGTATATAAGAGCTCCAACGCAAGACAGACCAGATTTATCACACTGCATTAGATTTACATTGTTAGGATTTGTATGAATATACTGTGAGAAGTGTGTGTGACTGAGTGATTATAGCAACTTCTCGGTACAAGGGAAAAGGGTACATTTGTAGACCTGGCTGTAGGTGGCCTTCCTTACACCACAAACTGCCTGAATTTAGTTCAGAATAGTTATCTGATGTTCCCCAAGGTAGAGTCAATGTTAAGATAACACTGCAAGTCAATTAATGTGAAGAGAAAATAAATATTGTCCTGTTAAATGTAATACTTCCATTTGCCTGAAACACTGCAAAATTAACACTGTATTTTGTGGATTACAATTATCCAAAGAGCATATTTTTATTTAAAAAAGGAGAATTATAAAAAGCAGTTAGCCATTTTAATTCCAAACCCTATTTAAAATAAATATGCAGATGTAGCTTCTGCACCAGTTTGAGATTATTGTCATTTAACTTGTTTGGAATACAGGCAGGAGATCTCCCAAATCTCTCCCTGGTGTTCGTGATCCTGGACATTACCAGATTAAACAGGAAAGGGGGTGTTACAATAATAATATTAAATACAACAATGCAGAATTTACATAATAGAAGATGTATAAACACTAGATAGTATAATAAAGAAATAATTAAAGTTACATTTATATTCAAAGTTTATGTGGGTATTTACCTCTCTGTTTTCTGGATGTGTCCTAGGATTCCTGAGATATTGTGGTGATATGTGGCATTTTCTGAGTAATACAATGTCCCTTTTACCAGGTGTTACTTGTAATAGTATACACTTGAGGAAACCCAGGTCATTTTACAGTCTTCAATTGTTATATAGCAGGCAATACAACTGCAATGGAAATACATTGATCCTCCCACTAAGTCTATGTGGCTAAAATCACTAAATGAAGCTTTGTCATGCTATAATCATACTTGCCAACAATCCCTGAATGTCAGGCGAAAACTCCCTGAAATAGGAGTTATCTCCTTCACTCCCTGAAGAGTCTGGCATTCTCCCTGATGCTGAGCCAGTACAAGACGTGATTGGCTTCGCCATCTGTGGCATTATGACACAGTTCAGAAATTGTATCCTATGTCCATGTATTGATGCCTATGGGGATAGCCATTTTCATGGAGACCAAGATTTATTCAAAGACTGACAGGTAAGACAACATGACTTCAGTAATAGAGACAGAAATGTAAAAGACACTTCAGTCTCTAGAAAGTCATTAGCTGTTTTTTCGGAATGTCCGGGAGAGTAGGTCCGCATTTCTGGGAGAAAGTGGCGGGAGGGGGGGAGGGGCTTAATGCTGCAAATATTGCGTAATCTTAGCCCCGCCCCCTGTCATAATTGGCCAAAATTGTGACAATCCTTTAGGGTGTGGGGCCAAGGTGACGTGCTCCGTCAAGCCCCACCTCCACACGCCCACCTCCTCCGGGATCTCCCTGAAACCGAGGAAAAGTTGGCAAATATGGCTATAACCTGAAATACTGCGAGCCAATCCTCAGAAGTGTGATCCAGTCTGGCAGTTTTGGTTGTGTTGACATGATGTAATTGCACCGGATCCTGGCTATAATGTATTGTTGTTGCTGCTTAACCCTTCCATGGTAAGGAGAGGTTGAGATCATGCTTGTGTACTGCTTATTTTATTTTGCTTTATTTTAAATTTGAATGAGCTGAATGAAGAAACAACTTTCAAAGAAAAATAAGCAATAGCTACTGTCTTTCCTCTATAAATGTATGTTCTGAAGTATGAGAGACTGCACAGCTCTGCAGGTAACTTGTAGTAAAGAGAGAGACAGCAGAAAAGACAATCACAATTGTAATGATGATATTTATATAAACATGTCCCTTACATAGTATATAGATATTAATAAGCAGATCAGGAAAAGTTTGACAGATATTATACTTGTCATGAACTTACCAGAGAGTATGAAGAAAATACCAGAAACAAAAGCCAGTATTGTCCTTTGTGGTCGAATATGGCCAATGTTGCTGATGACAAAGGCAGTAAATACAAGAAAAAGGCTGACCATAGGGAATGGTGTAGCACTGCGGATGGTCTCTGTACAAAAGGCAAAACACACTTTGTAAACAGAGCAATGTTCATGGTGTCTACATAAGACGTACAATAACATAATAAGGTACAAGTACACTGCAAACACATTTAGATTTCAACAGGACTCTAACAACCAAACATAGCTCTTTAAAATGAAAATATATTTATATAATATGAAGTGCAAATTTACTGTTCGTTTTATTAGCATTTTCAGAATGCAGCAAAATGTTAACACATAATATTGTTATCATGCTTGTAAAGAAATAATGTAACTCTACATCATACTTACCAACTTTGTAGTTTTGCTCTCCAGGAGATCCCAGAGTGGGAGGTGAAGTGGGAGGGTGGAAGGGGTTGGGGTGCTGTGAATTGCATCATTTTGACCCCACTCCTGCAGTGCTATGACATGAAAGCGACAATGTGCCATGGGGCATGGGCAAATTTATGTGATTCATGGCGAATCGCATCATTGAGGCTTCCATCCTGCCCATTACACTAGGAAGTGGGGGGTGGGGAAGAATGGCCTGCTCTCCCGGTAGTCCGGTAGATCTACCCGGAACTCGGGAGTCTCCCAGACATTCTTGGAGAGTGAGTAAGTATGCTCTACCCTTAGAACACAGCAATGCAATTAAATATATGTAAGTAGGACTAAGTAAAATACTGCCCTGACCACCGTCCTCTGCAACCATATAATTCCGAAAATACGCCACCCCCCATTCGCCAGCCAATTAACTTCCATTCACCTTCAAAAATGTAAGCAGTATAGTTACCTGAAAGATTTTGGGGTCTATTTATTAAAGTATGAATGGTCCTATCTCTGTCAAAAATTGGTGTTTAGGTCAACAGCTTTGCTCATTGCAGGGTCACCAGCAGTGCAAATCTATTTAATAAGCTTTGAGGCGGGCCATCTTCTGTTATCAGGATGGTGATAACAGAACAAAATCAATGAGAAATTGCTTTATTTATATAACATCTGCTTTCAGTTCCACTAGGCATACGTGAACAGACTAGCAGGGTCACACGTGCCCCCATCCCTCAAACCCTTACTGCACTGGGGCAGTATAGAAAAGAATTTAGTAATAGATTGTAGCAATAGGTGATTTTATAACATATAGAGAAAATGAGCCTTATCACTGCATTTTAATAAATAAACCCATACATTTGTTAATGAAGCCTGTATACGGAAAGTCTTATTAAAAAAAATAAGCCATTTATCATTAGTGTCAGTTGTATAATTACCTAGCAACATGCAAATAAGCAACATAAACAGGATATTAGACTTCTGGGTCAAACTATTTATATGTGATAAATCTGTGTCACACTCCAAGACATCCTACAATGAGTAAGGCATTGGCTTGCTTAGCAGCCATGTAAATGAATTTACTTGGTTACTTATTTTTATATTGTCCTTACAGAGTGCAGTTTAAAAATCTACCTAATTTTTGTTAGTATTTTTTTATTTTTATAATTCTTTATTTTGCATAGTCATTAGAGGATAATAGCCAAAACTACAGTGGCATAGGGATATAAAAAGTTGAAGGATACAAATCACACTTGGTAAACATCCCATGGTATTGGAGTTCAATATAATAATAGTGTGTATAAAGGGGTCAGAAGTCAACGTAGCGGGCATCAAATGCTGTGACCAATTTTATAAATATAAACATTCTGCAGTAGTATAACATTAAGCAAAAATAGAAATAAGGGGGGGTGGAGGAGTACAGGAACATGGGAAGTTAAGGGGAGGGTAAGGGGGACCACAAAAAAACCTTATGGGTGTCCTTAGGATTAGGTAGCGCATAAATATCGCAGGGTGCTTGAGAATGAGCATAGTGGAGGAGGTGTTATCACTGCACACAGGGCGCCGGGGAGGGCGGGGGGTCAGCCATGGGACGTGTGGAAGGGCGTTGTTCTGCAAATAGCCAGAGTGTTCAAACTTTATTAAAAACATAACCTCTGTCATGGAGGCAGTAAATGATCTCATCCAATAATGTATCAATATGCTGAGGAGGATAACATAACAGAAATATTCATGGGTTCTTTGTAACCGGGGCATCAAGGAGGGTGTTCAACAGATGGTGGATCGTGTCCCAATAGGGAACAATAACCGGACAGTTCCACCAAATATGTTTCATGGGGTATAGTACCAAAGGTAGTACATTTTATATGAGGTATTTTTTATTTTAGTGGAAATAGAGCTTTTGGCTATTCCCAGTCTCATGTCCCTCCCAGGCGTCTTCTTCTGGGGGGTCCAAGATCCCTTTCCCATTCGACCTCGTGGAGTCTCAGAGAGGGCAGAGTCGAGAAGGATTCCATAGTGTTGAGAGATTATGCCGTTAGCTAGGGGGTGGTATCTGCAGATGTTCTCGAACGGGGTGAGGTCTCAAAGGATATATGACGGGGAGGGACCCATGAAAATGACGGAACTCAAAATAACTGAAAGTGGAAGATGCTTGCTGGAGCTCTGCCAGAGACAGCAATTGACCCCATTTTTAGAAGTCCACAGGGAATTCAAACTCCACCCGAGCCCAACTATGGTACTTAGCGGTGGTCAATCCAGGGGGAAACAGTGGTCAAGGGAGATATGGCTGTGGTGAGTTTCAGGTTATCGGAGTGTAGGCCCGAGAACCAGATGGCAAATTTGATAGTGGGTAGGAGTTTGGCAGTAGTCGGTCACTGCGGAGGAGATAGGCCATACAAGGGTGTTAGGTTGGGTAGTTTGAGATAGGCTGATTCTAAATCAAACCAGGAGGTGGGAATGGGAGAGGCATACGAGGTGAGAAATTGAGAGTAGTGAGAGGCCAGATAGTAATGTCAGGGAGGCATCTGCCACCTCTGAAGTTTGACCGCTACAGAACATTAGTTGAGATCTCTTGTTACTACTTTAATGCTGTCTCTATTGTACTTCACATGCTGTTCAGAACATCCTACCCTGCGCTGAAGAGTCCAAACAAGGATGAAACTGGCTGTCTGTAGATGATGTTCTATATCAGGACAAGGCTGATCATACCTTAGACTCCCAGTGGTTAAAGCATTGACTAATCATTCCTATTATTAACATATTGGGTCTGATTTATTAAGGGACAAATACTGAGCACAACTGAGACACACCCAGTCAGCTGTAAAAGAAAATATAACCAAACCACATCCACCATGTAAGTTAAATCACACTTTATACTTTTTCTTTGTCCCATATATGTCTTTTACTTCTATACTTTTAACCTAGGTGCACTGCTATACACGTGTGTAACCATGTCTGCAGCCTTTACCCACAAACTCCCCTGGACCTCACCTGTCCCTCTGCAGAAGAGGTGTGTAAAATAACCATTTTTGTCACAATAGAGAATAAGATCATTCTAAGAGGTCTCAGAATCTTTTAAAAATAACTATTTTTTTCCCCACAGATAAAAATGGGAAAAATGTAACTACCTGCTCAGCCCATCATCATCATCATCAACATTTATTTATATAGCCAGCAAATTCCGTAGTGCTTTACAATTGGGAACAAACACTGTTAAGACAATACTGGGTAATACATACAGACAGAGAGGTAAGAGAACCCTGCTCGCAAGCTTACAATCTATAGGACAATGGGAGTTAGAAACACAAGGGCATGTGCTACATCATATTGCACAATGGACCAGCTAGAACGCAATGGTAAAAGTATTGAGTGGGCTGTGTGTGTGGCAATGTTGGTCAGAGGGTTGTTGTCTTGCGTTAGCAGTGTAGAGGATGGTAATAGGGTAATCTAGGAAAATTAAGATGGTGGTTGAGGAATATCATAACCTTGTCTGAAGAGGTGGGTTTTCAGTGAACGCTTGAAGGTTTGAAGACTAGAGGAAAGTCTTATTGTGCGTGGGAGGGAATTCCACAAATTGGGTGCAGCCCGGAAAAAATGCTGTAACCAAGAATGGGAGGATGTGATGAGAGTGGAGGAGAGACGTAGATCTTGTGCAGAATGGAGGTGTCGAGTAGGGAGATATTTTGAGATAAGTGAGGAGATGTATGTCTATGCAATTTTGTTGATGGCCTTGTATGTTAGTAGAAGAAATTTATATTGGATTTGTTGATATACAGGCAGCCAATGTAGAGACTGACAGAGTGGCTCAGCAGAGGAATAACGGTTAGTAAGGAAAATCAATCTAGCCGCTGCGTGCAAAATAGATTGTAGGGGTTCAAGTCTGACTTTGGGAAAACCAGTAAGGAGGGAATTGCAATAGTCGATGCGGGAGATGATGAGTTCATGAATTAATGTTTTTGCGGTGTCTTGTGTCAGATATGTGCGTATTCTGGAAATGTTCTTTAGGTGTATGTAACATGATTTAGATATAGAGTTGATGTGGGGAATAAATGACAGTTGTGAATCAAGGATTACACCTAGGCAACAAGCTTGCGGGGTGGGATTTATGATCATGTTATCAACAGAAATAGAAATGTCAGGCAGGAAGCTTCTGTTTTTGGGTGGGAATATTATTAATTCAGTTTTTGAAAGATTGAGTTTGAGTTGGCGAGAAGACATCCAAGATGAAATGGCAGAAAGACAGTCAGTAACGCGAGACAACACAGATGGTGAAAGATCAGGAGAGGATAGATAAATTTGTGCATCATCCGCATTGAGATGATACTGAAATTCAAAGGAGCTTATTAGTTTTCCAAGAGAAGTGGTGTAGATAGAGAATAGCAGAGGACCTAGGACTGAGCCTTGTGGTACTCCAACTGATAAAGGAAGCGGAGCAGAGGTGGATCCAGAGAAATTAACACTGAAAGAGCGATTAGATAGGTAGGATGAGAACCAGGATAGGACAGTGCCTTCAAGACCTAGGGATTGTAGCGTTTGTATGAGGAGAGAGTGGTCAACAGTGTGAAATGGAGCAGAGAGATCCAGGAGAATTAGAAGAGAGTAATGGTTGTTATTTTTTGCTGTGATCAAATTATTGACAACCTTGGTCAGCGCAGTCTCTGTGGATTGTTGAGAACGAAAGCCTGACTGAAGAGGATCCAATAGGTTGTTTGCTGTAAGAAAGTGTGTGAGGCGAGTTTAGACAATTCTCTCGAGAAGCTTGGAGAGGCATGGGAGAGATGGGGTGGTAATTTACGAGAGAATTAGGGTCTGAATTCTGTTTTTTTTAAAATGGGAGTAATCACTGCATGCTTGAATAGTGATGGAAAAATACCAGTAGAAAGAGATAGATTACTGATTTTAGTTAGAGGGGGAATGAGCACAGGAGACAGGGACATACCAATTTGTGAGGGAATGGGATCAAGAGGACAGGAGGTAGAGTAGGAAGATGAGAAGAGAGTAGAAACTTCCTCTTCATTTGTGGGATCAAATGAAGAGAGAGTGTCAGAGGGTGCTACAAAGGAATTTAGCCGATTGCTTGTCAAGGGAGATGATACCATTTCAAGCCTGATCTTATCAATTTTGTCCGTGAATTAGGAAGCAAGATCCTGTGCACTGTTGTTAGTTGGAGGATTTGGGGCAGGAGGATTCAGAAGAGAGTTAAATGTGTTAGAGAGGCGTTTGGGGTTAGAAGCCTGAGCATAGATGAGAGATTGGAAGTATGTTTGTTTTGCAGTGTCCAGAGCATTTCTATAGGAGTGGTAGATATCAGTATATGTGATGAAATCATTAGAGGCACAAGATTTACGCCAGTGACGTTCTGCTTTATGAGAAAGTTTTTGTAGAGTTCGTGTTACTGTGGTGTGCCACGGTTGGCGACGAATTCTACGCAAAGTATGTAGTGTCGCTGGAGCCACTTGATCCAGGGCAGTTGCTAGGGTTTGATGAAAATGGGGTACTGCCCAATCAGGGGAGGAGAATGTAGAAATTGGGGAGAGAAGGTGTTGGAGAAAGGTGGAAAACTGTTAAAAATCAATAGAGTTGAAATTTCTGCGGTTGTGAGGAGGCTTGGAAGAGTTTGACACTAGGGAGAGTAAAGAACTGGGGGTGAGCGAGTAGCTAATAAGGTGATGATCCGAGAGGGGGAAAGGAGTGTTAAGGAAATGAGAAACTGAGCATAGTCTAGAGAAAACAAGATCAAGACAGTGGCCATCCTGATGAGTAGTGGATTCAATCCACTGGGAGAGGTCGAGTGAGGAGGTTAGAGAGAGAAGTTTGGAAGCAGCATTTGAACGTGGATTAGAAATAGGGATGTTGAAATCACCCATGATGATGGTGGGGATATCAGTAGATAAGAAGTGAGGGAGCCATGCAGATAAGTGTTCAAGAAATTGTTGGTGTGGACCAGGGGGGCGATAGATGACAGCAACACGCATAGAGAATGGGTTAAAAATCCTAACAGCATGTACTTCAAAAGATGTGAATGTGAGTGATGGGACACTTGGTAGAACTGTGAATGTGCACTGTGGGGAGAGAAGTAGTCCAACCCCCCCTCCTTGTCTGCCTCCCGGTCTGGGGGTGTGGGTGAAATGGAGACCACCATGTGAAAGGGCTGCAGGTGAGGCAGTGTCTGATTGCGTGAGCCATGTTTCTATTATTGCTAGAAGGTTGAGGTTGTTTGAGAGGTAAGTTTGTTACACACAGAATGTGCATTACAAAGGGCACATTTAAAGGACTTTGGAAGAGAGGGGAGACAGGTGATACGTTTAAGGTTTGCTGGATTTCTGTAGTGTTCAGATATATGCGTGTGGGAGAATTGAGGGGGACCTGGATTAGGTGATATATCACCAGCTAATAGAAGCAGGGAGGAAGAAACGTAGGAAAGATGATTGTAAGATGTGTGTTTTTTTAGTTTCTGGTGGCAGGGTGCAGCTGTTAAAGTTATTGAATTTAAATAGGAAAACAGTTCATGAGTGTTCACTAGAGGTGAGTGAAGTCATGAAGAGGCAATGTGGACAGAGGTGTGTGTTGCAGGATGGGTGAGGGATGATATAGTCCTAAAGATAATGCCATGAAAAGAGAGAAAGAAAAATATTTTGGCAAGCATTGGGATTTATGAGTCAAATAGCAAAAATGAGGGAATTAAGGAATTACCTAATTGCAATGTCCAGTGTAATCAGATAAGTAGTGCAGAGCTATGCTGCAGCAAATGTAGTTTATCCATGGATGTCTGGATAGTATAGAGTAATGATGTGGGAGCCATGTGGGGGAATGGGTGGAAGTGTTGAATGGAGAGTAATAAAGAGCAGGTGATTGAATAGATGAGTTTTTGCAGAGTCATGAGAGAGGAGAGTGGTTCAAATTGAGTATCAATTCTTCCTACTTGTGAAGGCAGACAAAGCATTAAGTAGAACTGAGAGCACAGTGATGAGATAGGGGACTGAAATAGCTGTAGCATGGGTAGGGAGTGGCTGAGCAAGTAGTACAGCAGGCTGATTAAACATAGTGGAAACTGACAGATCAAACAAACTTTCATGAGATGAGAAGAAAATAAGATCAGAGTCCAAAATAGTCCTCATGCTGCATGGAGCTTGTAGCCAGGCTGAGTTGAAGACATTAGAGGTGGAATATGGAGTTTCAAGTGAATACTGATTGTAGTCCTTGTGTAGCTGTGTTAATAGGCAGAATGTTCTTCTCCTGTTTCCTCCTGTTTCACTCCTGTATAACTCCGAATTATGCTGTTTAAATTTTTTTGTTTCACACTTGTATCTATACACTTAGAGCTATACACACTAACTATGCAGCCATCACTGGCTTTGCAGCCATTCTACAATGAATATATCTGGTTAACAGACACATGTGATCAGTGTTTTTCAATCAAGCCCTCAATAACCCCCCCCCCAACAAACCTTAGAAATAAAAGGTTTAAACAAACAGTGAAAGGACAACTTGCAGAAGGCTGTGGTAATTACCATTAGAAATAAAATTGCACTTTCTTAATTTCAGATCATACTCTGTTGCAAAAGGCTGTAGTAATTACCATTAGAAATAAAATTGCACTTTCTTAATTTCAGTTGCATCTCATGGAACTTATTATTGATGATAGCGAATTATCAATAAAACAACCAGAAGAAGAAATAAAACAAGTAAGAAAAAAATTGAAGCCCATAAACACCTAGAGGATTTCCATACTTTGTTGAATTTTGTTCAAGCTAAATTATTCAAACTACAGAAAACAGTTATGCAAACAAAACAGTTCTTGATAGACCAAGAATATTATGAATCTGAATATTGAAATTGGAGAAAAAAAAACAACAACAGACAACCACAATTCAGACAGAGACAACAAGAGAAAAACCCAAATAGACATCTCTATATAGAATGACCCAAACCTATATACACTCCTAAAGAAGTATTAAGTTCAAAACCAAGGAAAAATTTAAAATCTTCACTAATAATACAAATGTCACATCCCACCCAACACCAATTAATTTAGAAACCACTTAACCTAGCCAACATAGAAACAAATAGACCAAAAACAAACTTAGAAAAACAGAACCATAACAAAAGCCAAGACAAAAATACTCACAATAATAGGAGCTATGCCAACATAGCAAGAGAAAGTTATAGAAAAGGAGCAAAAGCACGTCCAGCCAAAAGCACGTACGACATACGCTAATACAAAATATATCTGATATAAAGACCTATACAATATATCCATAGAAGAAGATGTCTTACCCATTTTTTAGAATTAGCCAGTTAGATAGATTACCTCCAGAACTCATAGAAACACAACCCACAAACAGAAGTCCAGAAAGCTCAAAAAAGAAAAGAAAGACCAGATTCAGAAGAGGAAAGGCTAAAAGGAAATGATAGAAACAAAACTAAATTTTAAGAAATAAAATTGTAGGGTATTTTTAAATTAAGTGATCACATTCTCACTAATTCCCAGACTAAAGTTTTAAACAAAAGATTAAAACCTGCTCCAAACAATCCGATCTGCACATTAAAACCTGCAAAGGTTTGTGAGGAAGCTCATTTTAAAAAAAAAAAGTAATACATACTAGTGATAACCCACAAAAATCAGAATTCAAGAACACGGATTAAAAGAAAAAAAATCTTTTTATCCTAGTTTCTTTAAAGGTCCATACATAGAAACTTTTCAAAAAATAATGAGGGGAGAGATCAGTAGAATTCCTATAAAATAACAAAAGGATAGACTTTACTTATCCAAGGCAGAAAGAAAACGTTAGAATAACTCAGAAAATAATAATCTGTTCATAAATCCTGCAGACAAAGGGGGTAGGATAGTCATTCTAAATAAAGTAGACTATATAAACAAAGTTGAAAGAATAGTTAATAAAATATCTTCATATGAGAAACTGTCCTCAGACTCAACTAATGCATACAAAGAGAGCTAGAAATTTGTTTAAAACAAGCCTTGAAAGGTAAATACTAAACAATAAGAAATATGAATACCTACTAATATACCCAAGGTTGCCTGTATTTAATGTCTACATAAAATACACAAACATCCCCCAGGAAGGCCCATCTTGTCAGGCAAAAATTCCATCACTTCTGACTACATTGATTCCATCTTACAATCAATTGTTACCAAACAACTATACATACTATAACATACATCACCTGGCAAGCAATTATTTTCTGGTGACATGTAATGTCACATCACTATGCACTATTATAAATTATAAGATGGGTTGTGAATACAATAGAGCCAAACTAATATTCAAATCAAATATTAATATGGAACAAATTAACTTCCTGACAGAAGCAATTGACTTCATACTGAACCACAATTATTTTTGGTTTAAAGGGTTGCACCAAAGACAGGTTAGTGGAACTGTAATGGGCACAAAGTTCGTGTCCAGTTATGCAAACCTATGGTGCAACTAGATGAATCAAGGATCTGAAGCAATGAACTTCACAATAGATATACACGTGTGGAGATGTTACATAGATGATGACATCTGTATATGGAAAGAAACCAGAGAAGAGTTGGAGACGTTCCTCTGTTTCATAAACAACAATTCATCTAATTCACAATGTCCATAAGCAATAAGTAGAATTAATTCTTAGGCCTAGAAATCTACATAGAAGACAACACCTTATAAACCATAACATACATTAAAAAGGTGGACTGCAATAACTCCATCCCTGCAACCATCATTTTACCTGTCTTAACAATATTCGCAGAGGAGAGCATAGATGAATCAAAAGGAAGTGCACAGACACAGAAAGCCAGAACAACCAAGCCACCATACTGAAACAGAAATTTATAGAAATAAACTATGATAACAATTTAGTATAAAAACTATTTTAAAAAGTCAGAGAGATGGCAGGGAAATCATAATAGCTAACACAAAGGAACCAAACACTGCTTAGAATGTCTTGCATTTATTACACAATTTAATAACAAGTAAAAAATGCAAATAAATCTGAAAATATTGGCCACTTCTCTTAAAAGATGACCAAATAAAAGAGGTAATCCCTAGCAAGCCCTGTATCATCTATAATAAAGCTGAGAATTTAAGGACCAAATTGTTTTATGTTGAAACAATGCTATCCCAGTGAAAGAAGGGTATAGAAAGAAAACATTATGAGAAGGTAGAAGCTTCTACCATTGCACAAGATGCATATGATGTAAGGCCATTAAACAACAAGGCCATGCACACAAAACCATTACTAGCTAAGTTATCAGAACCTATAGCAACCTCCATTCACATGGAACTTTATATGTATGCCAGTACTTAGCTGTCCCCAGGACTTAATCTTAAGTAGTTATAACTTAAAAGGTGTAGGTTGGCACAATAGGATTCCAGAAAAAATATTATACTGACCTAAGACTACCACTCTGGCTACCACCACAGCTGTAATGAATAACACACCAATAGGTTACTAATGAAGAATAATGGAACTGAAAGGATGTAGTACCCAAGTTGAACCAGTACTATTCTTAGCAATAGAGAGTACTGAGTAGTAGAGTGAGCTAGAAATTAATGTGCAAGTTGTAATACCAGTGTTTGTTCAGTAGTGCTGTGGCAGTATGAAGCAGCACAAGTACTGATAAAACCTGACAAAGCAGGATTAGTAGGAAAATCAGGATCGTCAGTAATGTCCAGGCACAGCAAAAGTGAACTTTTTGGACAGATGACAGCTCAATAGTCAAAATCCGGTGCAGGCAGCAAACAGAATAATTGGGGTATCAGGCTATTATTCGATTCAGGCCACAAACAGGATAGTCGGGGTCACAAACAAGAGTCAGATGCCTGGTAGAAGAAAGAATTCAGAAAAGCAGTGAACAAGCGCATGTAAATGCTAGCATGTGAATGCTATAGCCAGCAAGATATGTCTGACACTGCTAGCTATTTAAAGCATCAATAAGAATCAGGTCAGGGTCAGCCTCCAGGTGAAATATAATCACGTGATTCCAATCACTACAAGAAAACACAACAGACTTGCTTGCAAAAATGCACTAGTGAAAGACAACAAAAACACAGCTTATAAAAGCAGTTACCTGCTGTTCCGAACAGGCACTAAACACACAACCCACTTTATTTCCAACACCCAAAAAAATATCCACTTATGGAGAAGATCACTCGTAATACAACAGGGGTGATCAATCTACTAGAGAGTCCATGCGGCTTACAGTATGTACTCACAATCTTGAAAGCAGGATGGCAGAACATGTGAGGAACATCAAGAATAAAGAGTGTATCAGAGCATATCTTTAAGACACATGCACATGACACCAGTACTCTAAAATGTACAGGCATAAAAAAAAGCTAACCAAATTCTGGAGAAGAGGAGATATCATTATCAAAGTCTCCAGAGAAGAGGCAAAGTGGATAACCTGAACACCTTGGCACCAAATGGCTTCAAATTAAAATTTGTCCATGGCACCTTCTTAAACGCACTAACATGCCATGAATACAGACATGGGAAGGTTAACATACATCTGCTCCACACATAGACATCTGATTAGATACCATCCTATCCATAAGGATAAACAATCTTCTCCATCGTACCCTTTTCTGACACATATTAAAATTTTCCTTGTACCATATTGTAAAGTGTGCTATCTTCAATATTATATCGAGAGCCCAAGTCCACGCTGTCTTGTCAATGGATGCAGACCTGCTTTAACATACAGAAAGATTGTAGAACAAATAATCCATACTGTGAACACACTACCATACCGATATCTATATATCTACACTATCTTTCTACTATATTAAAGTAGGACTGAAAAAAATACTTCAAATATGCCACTTAAGCTTACACAAAACCAGTAAAGCTAACAACTATACATATAAGAGAAGGACACATCACATTTCTGCTTCTTCCCATCATCTAGACAGCGGGACTAGCATACAATTAGTCTGAGAGACTACTAATATTATCCTGGAATCTATAATTCTAGTGACAACTAATAGTTAAAGCCTTTTCATAGTCAGGAGTTAATGTACTACTTAATTTGTTTTAATATTTGTTATACTCCAGTTTAAAAGTGTCTACTAACAGAAAAAAAATTAAATTAATGTAGCTAATAGTGGTCATACACAAATAAAAGCAAAGTGCATATTCATAAGGAAGAGATTTAAATATGCCCCTCCATCCCTTCACTTAAAACTTACATCATTTGCCCCCTGGTTTTAGGTGTGCATTGTACTGGATTTAATTATTACTCAAGGATCTATTCACAAAAAAAGAGCCTGCAATCTGAAACACTATACTAGTTATACTTTTATTTTAAACATAGACCACATGGAACTCCAGTGTGCGACTGCAGAACGCTCTGGTCAGAATTGCTTCCAATATATACCTAGGATCGGTGCAAGTACTTTCCTAAAATACCTAACCTATTTCTGATGACGTGGAAGATCAGAGACAGGACTACTGCAGCGGATAGTAAGTGATCGGAGAGCAGCCTAGCACAGGCTAAAATGGTAGCTTCACACCACGCATGATGGTCATGCCCACTCTGGCGGCATGACGTGGAAACCCAATTATAGAAATCCTGTGTCTACCCTTGCTCACTACTTTACTCCTCTGTAATTAACATTAGTAAACTTTATTTCTATCTTCATTCCTTAACAGTACTATCTTTAACCTGTAGGCACATATAAAACCTTTTAAATCTGTCTTCTGTTTTGTTGCATGGGGAAGCTTTCGCTTGAGAAAGCTGATGAATCTCGTTGCTGGGCATTAATTAGGGATGGGGGAAGCTTTTCTAAGTTTAAAAACTAGGCCCCATAATGAGAGTCATAATATTTAATTTGGATTCTTTCTATACCATGAATAACAAGTGCTCTTTTTCTCCAACCTTATCCATTAGGCTGAATTATGACAAAATATCATAAAATGTATATAAGTGGTGGAAGTGGGGGGTATATACGCTGGTATGCCACACCGCCATGTCTCCTACTGCCTTCATTGTAAAACTATCAAATTCCATTCACTTACCTTTTCATTACATTTTTCATACCACCACTTCTAACTTTCCATAGCGCCACTTCGAAATTTCCACTTCGACCACTGATTTGCATTAATACTATATCTATGTACAACTGTAATGAGTTTTTTTTACTGGGAATCATACATTAAAATTTGAAATTTTGGAACTTACTGAGTATATTTGCAGTGTTTTCTGTCACGATGTCTGTATCCGGCCCATGGAAAAATTCTGAAGCAACACATCGACCCTTTTCTCGACCTGCAGCGTATAGAATGAATCAGTAAGTCATTAATTACTGGAATACTGAGTATCCAAGTTGCAATGCAATAACTCAGGAATTAAATGTATACTTTTTAAAACAAAGCCAAGGGGAATGATATAAGACTGAACGTCGCAATGCAAAATTAGTGCTGCTGCACATGTTTGTGTTCACATTCCAATGTGTAACTAAGTTGTTTGTCTGTTCAGTTAATTTAATGTGCCTATCCTACATCGTCCCAACACCTTTGTGGTGTGAAGGGGTTTAGCTTGCCTACTTAGATCTGGCATTGTCCGGGCAGATTTGCATTAAAATAATGCATTTTGTACAATGCTCTTGTGTGCTTTGTACTGCTGTGATAAATAGGAAGTGACTTCAAGTTTCACTATTTGCACGTCTTGTAGCTCATTATGATCTTTGAACAATAATTAATTAAATTAATTAAAATATTTTTTTATTTTCATGATTACGCTGGTGCACATTTATGATCTGCCAATCATCATTAGCAAATATTTGACCCTTCACAAAAGATACCATCTTACTGTACAAACCCATGGGCAATGGCATCAAGCATACCGATAAAATAACACATGATGTAATAATAGAGAAACAGCTTTAGGTCTCATTTCTAATATGTTCTTTTTGGCATAACATATAACAACACATGGTTTACATTGAATTTTATTTTCAGTGATTTAACTTTAAACATGTATGCCAGTATATAAGTGTATTTCACAGAGTATCCAAAATTGCATATTTATTAACAGTATCCATCAAGAAATTTAATACTACTTCTGAAGAATGTACAAGTATGCATAAGTGCGTTACACAAGTAGCTCTTCAATATTATTCTGTTTATGAAAATATTAGCAAAGCAGAGCAAAGAGTGCTCACCTTGGTAACACAAACTGATTTGATACCAAGGTCGGCTCACATTCTAGAACACAAGACTTGATGCACAAAATGAACAGATCCATTTTTAAGCACATATAGACAGGCAGACAATGACTGATCAGGCTAGCAGAGAGTGGTTTGGAAACATGTGAATCTATTACAAGGCTCCTCTCTTCCACTACTGCTTAAAAATACAATATTATACTAAAATTAGACATTTTTTTCATATGACTTAAAGACACTAAACACTAGAAAGTCAAGAACACAATACCATACTTACCAACTCCTGGAAACTTGTTTCCGGGAGAGGGGGCGTGACTGGAGGGCGGGAGGGGGACGAGGCCAATCGCGTACTTTTGGCCCCGCCCCCCGCGAAACCGTAATTTGCGTTGCGGGGGCGGCGCCAAAATGACGCGATTGGCCTCGTCCCGCCCCCTCCCGCCCTCCAAAATGGCGTGATTCTCGGTGTGAGATTGGGATGCGGGAGGAATGCCAGCTTGCCCGGGAGCCCGGGAGACTGACCCGAATTTCGGGAGTCTCCCGGACTTTCCGGGAGAGTTGGCATGTATGCACAACACTGACTGCAATATAATGACAATAAAGATGTAAAATCCCACTTGTGAATTATTGATCAATTTATCCATATTAGTGATTGTGCCCATAGCTAAAGGATTCCAAACTTTGTTCTCATATACCCCAAGCAGGTCATGTTTTAGGATTTGTATTTGTCAAATCATACTAGATAATTGCTCATGCAGCCACTTAAAATAATTAACTTGTGCATTTTGCAGTTAAGGAAATACATGTGCTGTAGGTTAAAAAACTGGAGAACTCTTTAAAAAAATCTATAAGAATTTAATGGCCTTATGAATTATAGATTATATACTTTAATTTAAAGGGCAATTACAGTACCTCTCATCAAATGGAACTTGGTTTGGAGGTAGATAATGTTGTTTTTAAAGATTTCATATAGAGATTTCATAGGCATTTTGAAGTATAGTAATTAATGGTGAATCATTTTGTTGTTTCTGAAGTATAAAACTACAAGGGTGTGATTGCAACCAAATACAAATAGAGCTATTTTAGGTTACAGAAAAGCCCCCCAAAAGTTGTTTTCATGCCTTTGGGTAGAACCACAATATTATGCCAAAAGCACAAATTTCCCTTGCAGAGTGTTGCTTATGGGAAGATAGCCAAAGGGAACAAGCATCTTTTTTTTTTGCCTACGGTCACTAAAAAAAGGCTTAAAATATAATATCTACTTAGAAAAAGAAAATACAATTTCTAAATATATTTTTGCAATATGAACAGCCCACACATGTAATGTATGGTAATTAAATTTCAATGATAGCAGGGAATTTATGTTCATGGTTGTGGTATTTTTTCTGTTTTAAATATGTACTCAGTAAATTAATCTAGAAATGGATAAATGCTTAACCAAGTCCATAAATAATCACTTGGATATCAAGGCAATTTACTTTGCTTAAAATTGGGACACACATAATGGTGTGAAATTAATGCTACACTCTCAGAAAGGCGTGGGAGTTATTTTTAATTGTTGCTGAGAGGGAAGTGAGCAGAAAGACCAATCAGAATCCACTTTCTCTGTTATATCACAGAGACTGCGGCTTTTTATTGGTCCTCCCACATACACCTTTTTCTACACTGGTTTTCAGTCGTGGCTGTGAGGCAAGCCATGGTTGGTTGTATGGAGCAGCCTCCAGGGCTCTCAGGGGCGCACGCAGGATTGTTAGGGGGGCTCCGTTTCGGCAGCACTGTACTATACAGCAGGCGCTGTCAAAGAAGCGTTCGCGGAGGTGCTGTATACAATACAGCAACACCGCGGACGCTTCTTTGACAGCACCGCGGCTGCTGTATAGTACAGTGCCGTATGTTGGAACACTTTGTTAGCGGGGGGGAGGGGTTTCTGGAGACCCAGAAACTTCCCCCTGCGTACACCACTGGCTCTGATGACATAATAACATGTTTCAATGTGCACAAATGTGCATCATGTAATATAGCAATCATACATCTGTCATCTTTCTACAGCTGTTTAGAAAGTAAAAGCAAAGATATGAATGCATAGGTGCCAGATCTGTGACTGCTGTGGTCGCTTTAGTTTCCACTAGGTTTTTTTTTGTTTTTTTCTTAGTCTCTGGTAGTACACACAGAAACAAGTCCCACCATACTGTAGTCATGCTAGGAGTAAACATACAGAGTTATGTGCCACTTGTAGTGCTTTCACTTAATGTGTATCCACTTTGTAGGTTTGCCATTGTTGCTCCCTCAAAACCCATGTCTTCTTGCTTGCCAGCCCTTCCGCTTTTATGGAGATAAGATTCACTGACACAAAAATAAGTTTCCTTTTCATATGAAGAATGAGTGTGAAGCTTCTTTTATAAGGTTATGATTACGTGACATTTTTTCTTAGTCTTCCAGGGTTCCAGACTAGCAGCTAATTAGGGAGTCGCCAAAAAGCAGAGACAACAAACTGTGACCATGTGACACAGACCAGTCAGGAGATAATGAGAAAATAGATAAGAATTTTGGGAATGTTTTGAGTGAGAAAGCAATATATTCTAATTATGCTTTGAAGTAGGAGGCAACAAGACAAGATGTGAGGAGTGAAGCTGAGTGTGGAATTGGGAATGACAAGGCTTGGGAAACAGTAGAGAGTAAGATGTTGTGAACTGTTGTCCAAATACATGAGCTCGCCTACTGATGGATTCCACGGAAGCCAATAATTCGAAGTGTCTTTAGTCTAAGTAATACAACGAATGCAGCGTCCGGCTTTACCAGTAGGACCTCCTGTCGGAGGGATGGAACTTGAACCTAAGTTGGCAATTCCAGAGAAGTTCAGCAATAAGCATGGACGATACAGTCTGTTTATAGCAGAATGTCATATGTTGCTAAAAGTGTGGATGATCCTCACCCTTCTAAAAGCAGATGCCCTAGTTTGGGCAATCCACTATCTGGTAAGAGGGATGTATACCACGGATTTCTGGAAAATAGTGGATGACAATCATTCGAATGGTGCAGCCAGACAACACCAATTTTATTTATGGCTCCATGATGAAATCAAAGACCAGCCGGCTTACATGGATCCCCTGAAGAAATGGAGGTGCATAGCTATTGACACTTACAGATAAGTAATGACGAAAAGAAATCTGCACCAGCCACTTCTTCTTCTTTACGTCTTGTTAGTCCCCGTGCCCAGGACCTCCATAATGGGGGTATGGAGGTACTAATGTATGGGGCCCGAGCTCACCAGGGGCCCGGCTGCACTGCAAACCACTTTTTTTATTTTACTCCTGGTGGTCTAGTGGGAATTTGATGCAGACAGCCTGTCCCTGCACAGCCTGTCACATTGCATAATACTCACTGCAGCCAAATCATCCATTCATAGAATATTGTACTACAGGCTGTAGTACAATATTCTATGAATAAATGTTGCCCCCGCAGTGAGTACTATGCGATGTGACAGCTCCTGCAGGGACAGGCTGTCTGCATCACATCTTCATAAGGTAGTGGCTAGATCCCGGTCAGAGTGCGACATTACAGATCATGTGACTGTGCTGTCACTGAGAAAAAGGTAAGAAGAAGGGGGTAATATGATGGAGAGGATGTGTGTGTGTGTGTGTGTGTGTGTGGTGTGTTCAGAGAGGAGACCCTATATGTTGGTGTGTGGTGTGTCCAGAGGGGGGCCCTATATGTGTGTGTGTGGTGTGTCCAGACGGGGTCCCTATATGTGTGTGGTGTGTCCAGAGAGGGAACCCTATATGTGTGTATGTGATGTGTCCAGAGAGGGAACCCTATATGTGTGTGTGGTGCATCCAGAGGGAGGGCCCTATATGTGTGTGTGATGTGTCCATAATGGGGGGCCCTATATGTGTGTATGTGGTGTGTCCAGAGAGGGAACCCTATATGTCCGTGTGGTGTGTTCAGAGGGGGGCCCTATATGCGTGTGTCGTGCATCCAGAGGGAGGGCCCTATATGTGTGTGTGGTGTGTCCAGAGGGGAAGGCCTATATGTGTGTGTGCTGTGTCCAGAGGCGGGGCCCTATATGTGTGTATGTGGTGTGTATTATTTGGGATAGTTGTGATAGGGGAATGCTTTTCATAGATTTTGGGCAGCACAGTGGCCTAGTGCTTAGCACTTCTGCCTCACAGCACTGGGCTCATGAGTTTGATTCCCGCCATGGCATTATCTATGTGGAGTTTGTATGTTCTCCCTGTTTTTGCGTGGGTTTCTTCCGGGTGCTTAGGTTTCCTCCCACACGCCAAAAACATACTAGTAGTTTAATTGGCTGCTATCAAAATTGACTAAAGTCTCTCTCTCTGTCTGTGTGTGTGTGTGTGTGTATATTAGGGAATTTAGACTGTAAGCTCCAATGGGGCAGGGACTGATGTGAATGAGTTCTCTGTACAGCGCTGCGAGATTAGTGGCCCTATATAAATAACTGAGGATGATGATGATAGACAAATTTCCTGTCAATAATCTAACTGAAGGATTCTGTCACAGTAGGACACAGTAGTTTGTACTGTGCTGCATAGAAAATGTAAATACAATGTGAAATGTTGCAAGTTCTGTAAAGGTATGATCTTTTTACTCATATATCATTAGCTCTTTTATATAAAGAACTTATATTGTTAGGGTTTGTGATTTTTTGCAGTTAGATTCCTCTTGATATCAGCTACCTGACGTGACTACCTCACTCTGACTGGAGTGGATAACAAGCAGAATTTTATTTTCTTGATGTCCTCAACCAGTTCACATGGTCTTCACCTCTTAATGTCCTTGCTTTGTCTAAAGCCCATTTTCAGCAAGATTTTCTGCCTGTTTCAAGGCAAGAAAAACAAAACGTGCAAAATAATACATTGAATATACTGCCATTTAATATTCCCATTCACAATATTTGAGAGTTTATAGAAAGTGACTTTTAATCACTTTCTGATTGTTCATTGCGTTTTACATTGTCACTGTGCAGCTATTGCTCTAAGATAATCAGGGCCTTATTATGCAATAGGCTGACTAGGCTACAGCCTAGGGCACTGATCTTTAGGGGGGCTGGAGGAGGTGCAAACATTTTTGAGGGTGGAAAATTGTGACAGGTAAAGGTATACACTGAAATTTATTTTAAAAACCTAATAGAAGATTTTGCATTCGGTAAAGTGAGACGATGGTCAACTAATTAGTAAAATAATCTTAAACCTTTTACTCTTTCATCCTATGAGGGACACTGGATATATTATAGTGTGAGTTAACAGGAGTTCGGGCACTTTCACATTTTAAACCAAAAACATAAGCTATCCACCGGGGTGGGGTCGGCGGGGGAGTGGTTGGTGAGGGGATGTGGCGGCGGCCAGGAGGGGGTCCGTGACTGTTTCATTAGAGTCAACCTTAATATAAGGGCATGACTGTGCCCTTATAATATATATATATTTTCTTAAAACATTTAAATAAAGTAAAGAGCTAAAATATGCCCGTACATGAAATATTAAATGACACAGCTTATCTCTCCTCCTCTATAAACCCTTGAGAAAGTCTTTTAGAGACGAAATGCGTTGGATCTGTGTGATTGGTTCACCCCCATAATCGTGATTAGGAGTGGGACGTGCTCTATTCGGCTGGGAGTTCTGCCTACATTCTGGACGATCTATCTAGGTTTTATGGAGGAGGACAGATAAGCTGTTTTATTTTATATATCATATACGAGCATATTTTTGCTTTATGTTGTTTTTAAATGTTTTCAAGCACTTTTGTATTAAAATTCTGTTTTTTGATATCAGCATAAGTATCTTTGAGACATTATATCTATAGAAGAACGTGCTACACTATTTTGGCCATTTTCTGAGTTGCAGCTCTGGATTGGACGCACTCTTTGGGCAATAAGAAGAAGGAGTATTAAAATATCCTCACCCTATCCATCTATTCCCCAGATAAGCTGACTTATATTTACACTTTTGGTACGGGCATAATTGGCACCTATTTCATATTGTCAATTGTTTAAATGAATTACACTATGTTGTGCCGCTCCATTTTCTTTATGTTTTGGATTGTGGATTTGGCACTTGCAGATAGGTGTCATTTGATTAAGGAGCTGCCTACTGTGACTACAATTATATATAGTTTTTCGGATTTTATCACGATTTGATCACCTCTAGCACCTGTATAGCTTATTTTCTTTTGATATCACATATAGATATACATATAAATATATATATTTATATATATATATATATATATATATATATATAGAGAGAGAGAGAGAGAGAGAGAGATCAGTACTTCATTTAAATATATTTTACAGCTTACTTTTGTTTTACAGCACTTTTATTTTATTACCTGAAATAAATAAATGGCATGGATTAAAAATAAAGTTTACGTACATGTTGTTTACTCAGCTAACCAAACCTGTTTTTTTCAACTGAACCAGCAAAAATGTTATATAATGTTATCCTCTAGTTTATTAATCATTATGAAAGTAATTACTGAAGCCTTCCTCTAAGCTTTAATTAGATTTCAGTTTTTAATTGTATATATATATATATATATATATATATACATATATATATATATATATATATATATATATATATATATATATATATATATATATATGAAAATATAAATCAAGCTTTAATATAAGTGGCAGATTTCGATAATTGCTTTAATAGTGATTAATAAAGTGGAGAATCCTATAAAATATTTGCTGCATTATATTGGTATGTAATATAGTTAAAACTGCTTTCATGGTATCAATGGTTTTTGTCGTTTTTATTTTTTTTTAATGTGCATTAGCAACTTTAGTTTTAATATGCAGTATCAATATCAATGGTATTTTTATTGTGCGGTATGAATGGGATTTTTAGTGTGAGGTATCAATGCTAGTTTTAATGGGATGTATCAAAGTTATTTTTCATTTGCGTTATCAATGTTATTTTGATGTGCGGTATAATTTCTAGTTTTAATGTACAGTATTTTAGTGTGTGATAGCAATGATTTTTCTTTTCATGAAAAATTGAAAATGTTGTTACTCACATGTACTTGTTTGACTACACAAAAAAAAGTTTATGCTGAAGGCTTATTGTGGCAGTTTATTTTTTATTTTTGCTTTTTTTCCAAATTCAACCACTTGGAAATCTCCCCTTAAAAATCCTGTGTTTTCCAATGCTGAGGTCGTTATTTGTCAGCTAAACCATTACTAGAAGGATTATATATGTCAACCTGAAATCTGTGACTACTGTGGTAGCTGACTACCAATCTTTGTACTGTTGACATCAGTTGAGGCTAAGAAATATTTGGTGGTTACATTAATAAACATCTGATGAGGAAGCCATGCTAAGGTCTTGATTATCTGGATGGTCTGAACTAGAATACTGAATGGGTGCTCCTTTATGAGACCATTGTGGGTATCTTAATATATAAGACATTTAAATGTTGGAGCAAGATATGCATATGACTGGTGTGCAAATACAAAGCTACATCTGTAATTATTGATCTTATTTTGTTTTTAAAGTTAGTTCATTTTAAATAAAATGTTACTAAGTTGATGAGTATGTCTGCACATCCATAAGTCCTATTTTATGTTTACACTTACCTCAGAAAACTTCGAAAAGCAGAACTTTTCTTTGAAGCATCTGTTACTCGCGGCTTAGATCCCCTTTGGTTAAACTCCACATTCTTTGCCAGAACCTGAGCTGAAGGCCTTTAGAGATAAATTAGATAAGAATAGCAGGGTATCCATTCAGAATTCTAATTTCCCAGCAGGGAGGTAGATCCTTATGTCCCTGCATTGATTACCATGCCCTGAATTTAGTCACAGTGTGAATTGGTACCCATTTCCTTTAATCTCAGAACTACTGAAAAGACTACGGACTGCCTAAATCTTTACAAGACCAGACCTTAAGGGGGACTATAACCTGATCAGATTAACACCAGGGGGTAAATGTATCAATACATTCTCGCCGCTCCTCCTCTGTCTCCCCCCTCTACCAATCCCTTCACTGGCTCCCCTTCCCCTACAGAATCGTGTTCAAGCTCCTTACACTTACCTTCAAGGCCCTCTCCAACTCCACCGCTCCCTACATCTCCAGCCTCATCTCCATCCATGCTCCATCCCGCCCTCTGCGTTCGGCCAATGACCGTCGCCTCTCTTCCCCCCTGGTCACCTCCTCCCACGCTCGCATCCAAGACTTCTCCCGTGCTGCCCCACTCCACTGGAACCAGCTCCCCCGCTCCATCAGAACTTCACCCAACTTGTCCAGCTTCAAACGGGCCTTAAAAACCCACCTCTTCCTTATAGCCTTCCAGTCCCCCACCTAACTGCCCTCCTTCCTGTCTCCCACCTACCTTCCTCCTCGTCGCTCTCCTCTCCCCCCCTCCCCTCCGTCTTTGCCTCCACTCTCCCCCTCTCCTCCTCCTTCCCTTGCGTCTCTGTCCGTCCTACCCTCCCCTTAGATTGTACGCTCCTCCGAGCAGGGCCTCCTCTCCTCCTGTTCTCCACCACCTTAACTCTGCTCTCCAGCTCCTTGTCTCTTCTGTGAGGCCCTTCTACCCCTCTAGCTACCCCGCTGGGGCTCTCGCCTGTCATCTAGCTGTACTTTGAGCTTCTGAGTTACTGTGCTTTTTGTTAACTGTTCCGTGATGTCTCACCCTGTACTGTATTTCTGTCTGTCCCTGTACGGCGCTACGGATACCTAGTGGCGCCCTATAAATAAATAATAATAATAATAATAATAATATGCGGGTTCTTCAACACCCGCGTGTTCAGCCTCTTCCGCGATTAAATTTCAAGCGGCGCTGAATTGTAAAGGGTTAACTTCCCTTTACAATGCAATGAAATTTAATGAAGAACCTGCATATTGATACATTTACCCCCAGGAGAAGAATGGAAAATGGCCTTCCAGACTGGTCATGGCCATTAATGTTATGCCCTTTGGTGTTACTTTTTAACATTTTATTTTTAATAACCATTTTTAAGTATTATACTTGAATGGCATTCTGATCTGCTCTTATTTCTACCAGAGCACAGTAAAATTGTGTTGTGTCTCTGGCAATATAATTTTTTTGGACAAACTAGAAAAATGTAACTTCATGCAAACATCATTACAATGTTTGGGTCACATCATTTCCCCACAAGATCTATTGATGAATTCTGCAAAATTAAGGCCATTGATAAATGGTGTATCCCTACTGTAGCTTTATGTGGAACTTTTCTAAAATTGTGTCTCACCATACCTCATTGACCCGCAAGACTCACATTTTTAAATGGTCTGCAGATGCTCAACATGCCTTAACCACTTTAAAGAAGGCAAATTGGGGATAAAGAGCTTCCCATCATAAAATATACTTTTAAAGAGTGGCACTTGTTGGAAAGGGCTACAGTTCTCTTTACGATCTTCACAGGTCAGAAAAATGTGAATTATCCCAAAGCAGAAATGTGGAGTATCCAAAAACAGAGAAGTAACTCTCCTGAAGCACGGTGGCCCTGTTCTTTGCCTGGTTTCGGTTGAACTTTACATACAAGCTAGACTCTTGCAACAAAAAAGCATAGTAAAATAGGATACTTCGGAAGCCCAACTTCAACCGCTGAAACACAAATTTCTTAAAGGTGATATCCTTCCCACCGTAGGTTAAGGCAATATTCACATTCTTTTCACAGCAACAACTAGCATGGGTTGCCTATTTCCTGACATTCAAAAATGTTATTTTGGAACCATCATACTGAAGATTGGGTGTCTGATGTATAAGTCAGGATTGTTTCTTCATGATGAGATATCGCAAAGAGAGGTTTTGCGGCAATGCAATAATTCCTTAACTGCTGTCACTTAAGAGCCTGTAAGACTGTAATTAATCAGCACTATTGGTGGTCTTCAAGGCCACACCACATCTTGCTTCCTGTCCTATTTGTGCCAGGTATAAAATTTAATACAGTCGCTACCTCACCCTTCAGGACCTTGGCAATCCATTTTTATGGACTTTTCATCAGAGTTTCCTTCCTCTTTGGTTGTAACACCATATTGTTAATATGGACAGATTCAGTGAGCAGAGTCATTATGTCTTTCTAGCGTGCCTTCCCTCAGCTCCTCTCACAGATATGGTCTTTATTAAAGAAATGTATGACCTCCATGGATTTCTGGAGGATATAGTATATGATCACGGCAGCAAATTTACTGCATGCTAATATACTATGTGGGCAATCCTATTTTATTGATAATGGGAGTAATAATAATTTATTGTTGGCAAGCAGTGCACCTATTATTTAATTATGGGCACACATGCATGCTGGCAATTGTTGTTTCACAAGTGTTCTGTATAAATGGTGCCCCACTCATTAAATAATAAGTGTAGCACCATCAAAAATAAATTATTAACACATTTTCAATAAAATAGGATTGCCCCATCATGTAATTATATATTACTATTTCCCCCCTTAATATAATGATATATTTAAATTCCCCCCTTGATATATTATGTTATATCATCATCAGCTATTTATATAGTGTCACTAGTTTCACAGTGCTGTACAGAGAACTCACTCACATCAGTTCCTGCACCATTGGAGCTTACAGTCTACAGTCCCTAACATACACACATACACAGAAAGAGACTATGGTCAATTATATAGCAGCCAATTAACCTACTAGTATGTTTTTGGAGTGTGGGAGGAAACCCACGCAAACACGGGGAGAACATACAAACTCCACACAGATAAGGCCATGGTTGGGAATGCTTTTAAAACAAAGACTATTCCGTGCCAGTCATCACTATCAGCCACCACTTATACCTGTCCTGTAACTGGTGCAATTGATGCAGCTAAACCTAAGCGTACCTGAGAGACAAAACAGAACTTGAGTCACCCGCATCTGCGCCTGAACGTTCACGGCACTTACTGTACATTGCCTAAGTTATTCCGCCCTATCCTCCCCATTCTGCCTCTCATGACACAGGCCAGTGATGGCTAACCTGTGACACTCCAGGTTTTGTGAAACTACAAGCCCCAGCATGCTTTGCCAGTAGATAACTAACTGATAGCTGGCAGAGCATGCTGGGACTTGTAGTTTCACAACACCTGGAGTGTCACAGGTTAGCCATCACTGACATAGGCAGTCATAAGTGTCATTTGCATTCAGACCTGAATTGCATGCAATTGCATTCATTGGTGTAAGGTCAGCTTCTGAGCATGCGCAGAGCTATTTCCAGCAAGATACGCTACGCAAAGGGACGTACATCCAAACATGAATCAGAACCATAGTGATCATTGAAGAGACTGCTCTCTAGACACCACCCCTTGAAAATTGGCCTGCCTTTTCCCTGTGTCCCTGTGAGGCATTGACAATTGTGCTTCCAGATAAGTTATTACATATGTTTTAACATATGAGCAATTTATTTAAAATTATTACACTTGATACGCACCCCTTTTTTTGAGATTTTAAATGAACAGAATAAACCCAATTATTTTATACACTGTGAAGGCTTTCTGGGAATTATAAATTATATCCAGATAAACATATCTATTCGGAATTAATCCACTCACTTAATGATGCACTTTTAATTTTAACCATTGGTTACCCGTTTAGTCTTTTCCTTTACGAATTTAATAATATTGTAAAGCGACGTCTTGCATACATTTTCTGCTGAATTTAATTAGACAATTGCTTGATTTTTTTTTTGATTTTTTTTTCATAAATTAAAGACAGTAAAACATTCACACAACTGTGAGAGGCTTGCTAATGTCTGTGCCAAGCTGCTTGTGCATTAAGGGAGCAGCTGGGGTTAGTTCAGGTTTACAGGTTGTGCTGGGTCTACTGTGGGCAGTATCATTTCTGCCTGAGACAACTTAAATGGAGCAAGAGTAGAATGAAGCAGAGAAGCTGTGGGTATTGTTCAGACACATTAAGTAACCCAAATGTTGTTTTCCATCATTTTGCATCTATTTTTTATTTTTAATGGAAGTGTATAGATAAGTGCATCAAGATAGCATCATCAGCAGAGTTTGCAAAAGTTCCTTGATGCACATTATATTATGCACACATGCAAAAAGTAAGATTTCATTTTCCGGCATGAGCTATTTAAATAAGGTTCAAGGTGTGTAGGGAGTGCATTTAAGTGCTGCTCCTTGGGTTGCAGAGGGTGGCAGAACATTTTCCCTAGGCAAATAGAATGATTTTTTTACATTTTCTCTACAGACGCAGCAATCAGGATACATCCTCTACTGTAATTGAAAAAAACTGTGAATGTCAGCGCAAAAATCCAGATATTGCATCTAACAAACCTAAGAGTTGCTATAGATAGAGATTCCCAGTCGCTAGTTAAAGTCAAGTACACACATAAATATCCACAGCATTCAAATTAGGAGATGAACAATGTAACAACAATATGAGTAGTAGCAACTAAGCATATTTGATATTAACCACAAAAATACACGGAAAGTCTATATGTCATTTGTGACAACGATCTTGAGAGGGGGAGATTTCCTCAAGAAAATCAATAAAGAGGAGACTATGTGGATATATAAATTAAAATCATTGGCACCACAAGGGATGAACATAGATTTTGAAATGAAATCCCTGATTTAAAGTAGAGAAAAATAAAGGAGTAGGAGATGCCATGTCTAATTTAAGTCAACCAGGTTAAATAGGGACAAATAATTTAAAAAAAAATATGAATGAGTTAACTAATGCCAGTATAAGAGATCTATAGAACCATATCCTCTTTCTTTGATAAGTTAAAGTTAATGTCAGTCAGTCTATTTATTTATTTATTGGTAATGGGTTTGTAGACAAAAAAATAAGAACAATATAAACAAATCCACAGACAAACACTCTCACATAAGATTTGTTTGTGTTTATTTATGTATACACACAATTATTACTGGCAATATATAAATATTTATCCTAATATCAAAGTATATTAATTATATTATTTTATAAACCCATGAAAGGGATTTATTTAAATGATGGACTTTTTTAATTGTTACTCAAAAATGTCAAAATCTATTAGAGTTTTAATTTAAAATTTTAGTTGTTATACTTAATAAGAAGATATTAATGTCTTACATTCATTCATCTACTAATCGATTAGAATATGGATTTCCAGTTCTAGCTAATCAGAATCGGTATTAGGCATATTATCCATTTCATTCATTTATTTGACTTTACCATATGGAGACACTATTCGAAATTAAGGAAGTCCTAATAGGAATAATATTTTAACAATATATTTTTCTATAGGATTGCATTGTATGCTGATTGATGAAATGAAATAATACTGTAGAACATAAATGAGAAGATTTTTGTCTATTTATACATAAAAAATTAAATATTTAAAAAGGGATATAATTGGCAACAAGTGTTATTCAATTAATGCCCTTCTACAACCGCTTCTCCCTAAAGAAAGTAGATGAACTATTTAAGAAAGGCTAAGGGCTAGATTTACTAAGCTGCGGGTTTGAAAAAGTAGGGATGTTGCCTATATCAACCAATCAGATTCTAGCTTTCATTTATTTAGTACCTTCTACAAAATGACAGCTAGAATCTGATTGGTTGCTATAGGCAACATCCCCACTTTTTCAAACCCGCAGCTTAGTAAATCTAGCCCTAAGAATCACAAGTGTAAACTCATACCCAAATCCACACGTACACAGCAACACCTAAATACACTTAGACCCATCCCCGTCTTATTTTCACTAAAACAACTACTCTGTCCTAAATAAACTTCAGAGGGTGATTAGTCAGATCCCAGGACAGCAATCTCTATGGCGTTTTGTCTGCTGTGACTCCAGGAGGCACCATTGCAACTCCTTCTGGCTTTGCTGTACCAGCTGCCAATTGGGCTAAAGTGCGAAGGCTGCCTGCTGCCTCTCAGTCCAGGGGCAGCTCTTGTTGCCACTTCACTGGACCAGCAGGGCAAGGTAAACTACATTTATTTATTACATACATTGGGAATACATTAACTGCACCTTGAACTAGAGGAATTGAGTCAATTATTAGACAATTTGAACAGTAAGTGGCCTATTTACTAATATTCCTTCTATTGCGACAATAACATTTTTACTACTTGCATTTATGCAAAAAATTATCGAATTAGGGCTCTAAGTTACACCCCTAAATCAGAATACAAATTGTGCTCAATTCATCTTGTATCTCTAAAAGTATTCAAATTTCTTTTTTTGAGGACTGCTGCGAATTAAGTTATTAAATACACTGGAAACATATCTCTCCATTGAAAAGAAAATTTAAATTAGATGATTCGAATTTGATCGCTTCTGATTCAAACATGTTCACAGACGGCCAGATTCATTAAGAAAATTAAGCAACAAATCGAGTAAGTTTTTTTACTCAAGTTTTCTGGACAAAACCATGTTGCAATGCAAGGGGTGTAAATTAGTTTATTATTTTGCACATAAGGAAAATACTGTCTGTTTTTTCATGTAGCACACAAATACTTGATAGCTTATTTGTACAATGAAATTTAAAGTTGATCCATGACATGCCCTACCCCAAATATAAATCTGTAATCACATTTTATATTTACCTCCCCTCCAATACAATATGGTTTTGCCTTACTTACTTTTGTATAATTTTTCTTAATGAATCAGGCCCAGAGAGAGAGATCCTTGTTTTAGCTTCATTGAATGCAAACTTTAATTAAAAAATGGAAACAGTAATGAGAACCAGTCTTTGATGATCGTACCCAAAGTTCACCTAAAAAGTGAAATCTTGCATATTATACCCTTTAATATAGTTTTTCAATTAATTTACAGGTTTGGGATCTGTTATTCAGAAGCCAAAACTTCCCAAACAAGTTCCAAAAATGTTGCTGCCTATGATTATACACAAGGACATGATCACCAAATGCCTTCTACAATTAATAAGGAGTGATTACAAAGGAGAGTATGGTGAAAAATAGTAAGAAAGTCCTAAGTCCCAATCATTGCAGGCAGAATATTTCAAACCTATATGGAAACATTCTGTGTGTTATGTAATTTGGAAACGTTAATCATTCACAAAACATTAAGAGAAGGCACCTTTATTATTAATGATATGTGGGATAATGCACCCCCTACTATAAAATATAAACATTTTAGCAGTAACTGCGGAGTTCCACAGCCATTTAAAAACACCAGGCCATAGGATGAGTTATTTTATACAGGTTGTGTGAATTTGTGGAGATTACTTTACACAGAATTGTGTTTTGTAAGAGTACTCTGTAACAGGTTCCTGCATGAAGTAGAGGCTGAATGCAGGGTACTACCTGGTGAAATGTCTGACCGAGGTAATTTTGATGACAGAGGAAAGATAACAGAGGGCAGAAATTATCCCAAAGTAACATAAATACCTTGGTTGTAAAATATGAAGAAAAAGAATTGAGCTTGGCAAGAGCTAACTTTACATGAACTTGTTAGGGACTATTAGCCAATGAGTATGAAGGTCTAGGGCATACTTGCCTACTTTTCAAACTGCTCCTCTGGGAGATCCTGGAAGAGAAGTCATGACAGGGGGTAGGAGGGCGCATGGTGACGTCATCCCATTGCGGTAGCTCTGCCTCCTGCTAGTAAATGTAATGACAACAGATATGTAATAGATCCCAGTTGCCTTTCTGAAGGGCCCCCACATTACAACGTAGGGGCAGAGCAGAAAAAGACTGGCACAGTGGTAGGAGCCCCCCCCCCCCATGCAACACCTTGGATTTTTTATTGGGCTAAGTGCAGGGAGAAATCCGTTAGCTACTACCCGAGCAGTCACCCCCTTTGCTCCACAGTGCAGAGGTTTTCCCCTCTATCTGCCCTCCCTCAACTTCTATTACGCTTTAGCACCTCCCCTCCTCTGCCCGTGCCCTTCTCGCCATCCCATCTATAGGCCAACATTATGGGGGTACTGCTTGCCCACCCCTAGCCTTCTGCGGTTGGTGCATTTGAAGCCACGATGATCCCCCCTATGCAGCCCCACCTCCCTCCTTGTTGGATGGTCTTCATTTCCTTTGGAGTGTTTACATTTATTTAATATATTTGAATTTTGCCCCTAGTATCTAATTATATTAGGTACTTGTGTTTTTCTTATATTTGACATTGTTATATGCTGTTTTGGAAATTATATTCATTTTGTTTTATTGTTCTTTTTGTCTACCCTGGCCTTCAACTGTCAACCCCCCCCCACCCCACCCCTCGAGTCACAACTGTCTGACCACATTCCCCAGTTGTACTTTGTCTTTCCCTGCCCCTCATCCGTCACTGCCCCTATGTTTCTGTGCATTTATACCCCATGCCACCTATGCCCCCCACTTCAGTGTTTTCCCTAGTTTTTTTTATATGCCTGTGGTATCCCCCACCCTGCATCCCCTTGTTCCCTGGCTTGGCTGGTTCTCCCTGCCCCATCACCATGTGTCCTGGACCCAGTATCCTCTCTTCCTTCCCCATTTTCAGCCTCTAAGTCCCTCACCTCTTTGCAGTTGTTCCGGCCTCTCTTCCTGCCCCACCCACTCTTCCTGCACCACCTTTCACTCAGCTGCAGAGCAGGTTTTCCCCCTACCTGTCCATTTATTAAAACCCTTCCAGGGTTGCCCCTGCTCTCTCCCCTGCCATGTCTTAGGTCCCTGGTGAGCACCAAATGGAATGGGCTACACGTCCACCCAGTTGGGCCTTGCTCTGTCCCCTTCCCCTTGCTTTCATTTCCTGGTGGACACCAAATGGGATGGGTTCTGTGTCCACCCAGGTGGCCTCGTTCTGTTTCTTTTGGTTCTGCTGTCTCAGCATTTACTGCTTACCGTCTAGTGTTGTTGGATGCCAATTGTCTCTTGTGAGCTCTGAAGGATGTGAGGTTCTTCAGACACACTTTGTAGTATATCTATGTATTTAGTAATAATAAGCGAAAGCCCGGAGTGGTCCCGCGGTTTAATGCAGGTGAAGAGGATTTTTCTGCGCTGTGCTAATACAGTGGTCCCAAATTAAATCCCTGCTGTCGTGCTGGGAGTAAGTGTTTGGGCCCGTGGGTTAATGTGGGTGAATATTTTTGTGTAGTATCCTCATAAAGCAGTCCTGAATTAAAAACCCACTGTGGTGGCAGGAGTGAGTGTTGTGGCCCGCAGGATAATGCCAGTGAAGCTGTGGTGCGCTGTGATGATAAAGCGGTCCAGTGGGTTTTCCCAATTTCAATTGTGTTTCTTCCTGTAGAAAATCCTAAGCCTGAGTTGATCTGCAAACAAGTCTGATGTTAAGCTTTCTTCCCTCACACTGCTGGTAAGTGTGACCTTTGAACAATGTCTGACAGAGTGCAATGTTGGCCGCAGCGCTACAAAAATATTGAAAATTACTTTTTTCTTAAAGTGTGACATTAACTGTTTGACCTTGTTTAAAAATAGGTAAACAAAAGGACATGTTGTAGGTTAAAAAGAGGATGGTGCTGAATAAAAATTACTGGAGGCCAATGATTATTTTAATAATCGAATGGATCTATAAATTACCGTGGATGGCTAGTATATAATGACCGATTAACTTCGGCTATTTGTATGCTAAAATCTTTACTATGTTTATTTTAGGATTATAGGGAAGAAAAGAACACTAAAACAATGAAGTTTTTTTGGAAGTTCTGAGAACGATGGTAAAAATATTTACAATAAACTGATTCGGAGCACAATGAGTACATATTTTAGATTTGCAGGAAGTCTCCTTTTACAAGGCAGCGCTGCTTTAAATTTAAGCGCTGAAGATGCTGAACTCGCCGGAGATGAAGAATCCGGAGGTTCATACATTTACCCCCGTATGTAACTTTTTAAACATTAAACTATTGACAAAATTAATTACAGTTGCTGAGGAATAGGTATTTTTCTTATAGGATCTAATTACTAAATAAGAATAATACATACTTTTCATTTTTATTCCATACAGACAACTAATACTAAGACAAAAACAGGGTCCATCACTAATATCCATGAATATAACTGGCATATGGTGAAGTGATGGGGCCTTCCATTTAAAAAAAAAATAAAAGTGTTTATCTATTGAAATATATGGTAATGACATGTCCTAAAAGGTTCATGTTGCAATATAAAAATATGTATAATTAAGCTATTAAGGGCTAGATTTACTAAGCTGTGGGTTTGAAAAAGTGGAGATGTTGCCTATAGCAACCAATCAGATTCTAGCTATCATTTTGTAGAATGTACAAAATAAATGAAAGCTAGAATCGTATTGGTTGCTATAGGCAACATCCCCACTTTTTCAAACCCGCAGCTTAGTAAATCTAGCCCTAAGTGTTCAATGCTGTATTTAACTAATGGTGAGCTTTTGAATATTGTTAATATTTGTAATATATATACATGCAGTAACACTTTCGTTTTTTGCATTCTCAAAACAGTGATAAAGAAGAATTGTCAAGAAGATATTTAACTTCCCAATCAATGAATTCGATGTTAAACTGCATTAATTTTACATTTAGTGATTTTAATCAAGCATTTTAAAACATGAAAACTTGAATTATTAATAAATAAATTCATACATATACTACAAAGTGTGCCTATGCAATGCTTACATTACATTTATATTTAAAATCATACTTTGTTTAGGTTTTAAGCACTTATAAAATTATAAAAAATATTTTATAATAACAAGTATTTAACAGTATTGAACAATAAGTTCAAAGATAATGTATTTTAACATATGGTGGACAAAAGAAACCAAAGAAAAAACATACTTTGAATGTTGAATACAATGATATTCCAAAGTATTTATTCACTTTTAATAATTAACATAAGTATGATACAAAAACATTACAAGTATACAGCATACACGACTGCAGTGTACATAAAATTTTAGTTATTAACATCACCTTCTCCCAGACCATAGATTAAAGTCCAACACAATAACACTCATACACAGTACAAGACATCTTCAACGTCTTAGGTAGAATTAAAATTACTGACATAAAAAGTGCCGGAAACATTTTGGAGTATGCCATAAAAGTGTAGTAAGATAGTAGTGGATAAAGAATAAATTATAACATACACTAAGGAAAAACATGGTCGGGAATATCATAACTTAGTATTAGTTAGAAGTAAACTTATAACAATTAGGCTGCAAAGGCCCTATCATTTTAACAATATTCACAAAAAAACATTTTTAAAGTTAGAGACAGCAATTTTATTGCATGAAGATAATGGGTACATATGGATTTAAATAACAATTAGTGTGATTTAATTTACTATTGCCATTTTCATTAATCGGGTTTGATGGTGAGTACATTGGCTTCTCAAGTTTAGGCATATACATTATATCGGGATTTCAGATTATTTATTGATAGGTTTTAACGTTTATAGGTCAACATTTTCATTTTGTAGGATATATAACCAAGTAGACTTTTTGGGTGTTGGAATTTTAGCTTTGTTGGTAGTTTTGATTGTAGGAATTTATTATGTAGGGATTTTGGTTATGTCGGAAATTAGATATAAGACGGATATTTTATTGTATATATTTCTGTTATGTCTGAATTATTGATTATAGACATTTCTTTGTCGTTCCTTTGATTTTGTCGGTGATTAATATGTCTGATTTTTCTGTGTAGATATTTCTGTCCTGTTGGTAATATTGATAGTAGATATTTGTTGTGTCATGAATTTGGTTTTGGAGGTAATGTATTCATATCAGGAATTTTATGTGTAGGCATATTTCGAGTACGTATTTTATCTCGTCTAGATTAGCTGTCATAATGCTGTACATGTCATACATCTCGTGTCAATTTTTATGTCATCGGTAATTCCAGTGTTGGAAATTCATACCCAACCCATTCAAATAGTGCAGTAAATCCCAAACTGGAATATCATGCACTTAAGTGTAAAATCACCAAGTGACTACTTTCACCTCACACCTTCAGTGTATATAACATGTTTCTTTTTCAAGCACTGGTGTAATATCTTCTGTTAACGCCTATTGGTATTATGTTTAAAAGATAGGTCCATTCATATATGGCCTTTTATGTATACCATTAATTCCTTCTATTCTCTGTATATGGATATCTTTAATACAAGCTCCAGGTTTGAAGCGTTTAGGTTTCCCCCCTTTTTTAGTTAAGATTTTTGCTAGTCTTTTTTACAAACATATACTATGGGGTTATGCTTGTTTCTTCCATATCAGTTGCTGATGTCTGACTCTTCTGAATCTGTTCATAGCCCCAATGGTGACCCACCCACCTCCCACAATGACACTGTTGGACAATGTAATTTTTGAATGTGAACATATAAACAAATTATTAGTCAACATTTATTTTGACAAACTTTAATTAAATATATCAGTAATTGCACAAAAGGTAACAAAAAACAAAAAACACAATTGACATGTTCTATATTTATGACATAGCAAAAAAGATACACCATAAAATCACTGATATAACAATACTTTGCATTGGCATGACAACATATTTGTTCAGAACTTCTTTATTTATCTCTATTGTAGTTTTTTTTCTTAACATAGTTCAATAAACTTGTCCATGTTTTTAGATTTTACATGGTTTTAACTTTGTTTGTGTAGCTTTATTATCATCAGACATATATAAATCACATCATCCCTTGTTAAAAAAAAAAAATAACCACCTGAATTGGGTGACAAAATGGCTCACACATTTTGCATAATAAAAATAATGACAGAGGCAAAAATATGGTAAGCCACCCCAGTTGCCCGTAAGAATCCGGGGGTGGGATCAAACATTAAATAGCATTTAATGCCACATTATCTTCACTTTTCATACTTTAATACAGTGGTTCTCAACCTAGGACGACTCAACACATGAGTCATCATATTATCATATCATCTCTTGACGTGTTCCCATGATCCATTCATAGTAAATCTGTTGTGTGCTGCGTAAGAAACATACTAACCTCTTACCACAAGGCAAAGACTTAGTATGCAGATAAAAATAGAGTAATTAAAAGGAAATACATTATCAATGGAAACCAAATAAAGTTTTAAACTTTATGCTTGAGGCTGTACGTCTCGTCCACTGTACACAACAAGCATACATTACTCTCAGCATTTACTTAAAATTGTAAAGCATGGTCGCATCATATTCAGAATCCTTGCTTGTCACTCTAATTCTTTCGAAGATATGTTTGAATATATGTGTAATTTGTCTCCGTGATTGTACAGTGCTGCTGAATATGTTGGCTCAATATAACATATAGGCTAATAATTAAAAAATAAAATTAACGGATCATAAAGGTCCTCCCCACATTCCAAAAACATACTAGTAGGTTAATTGGCTGCTCTCAAATTGACCCTAGTGTGTGTGTGTGTGTATATATATATATATATATATATATATATATGTGTGTGTGTGTTAGTGAATTTAGACTGTAAGCCCCAATGGGGCAGGGACTGATGTGAGTTCTCTGTACAGCGCTGCGGAATTAGTAGCGCTATATAAATAGCTGCTGCTGCTGATGATGAATGGTGATTCTATTTGGTTTAGGCAGAAAAAATTAAGGATCCCAGAATTAGTAGCTGCAAAATTATTGCTGCTTGATTGGCAATCAAAAAAATAATTTAAACAAGAAGTATGGAGGGTCATACTTGTCAACCTTTAAGATGTCCCCTTTGTGAAATCTGGGAAGACTCCTTGAAATTCGGGAGTCTCCCCGATGTACCGGGAGTGTAGGCAAGTATGGTTCAGGAATGAATTATTTGACCTTCTTCAGTGTTCTTCTATAAATATACCCAGGCACCTACATTACAGAAAATAAAATTAAAACAATGAGCAAATGCACAATGAGCAGACTTATACCCGACATTTAGGATAATCCGGCAGTTAGCGCTTTTCTAAACTACTGTACAAAATAGTTTGTCATGCAAAACAGAGATAAATACAAAGCATAAAATACAGAGGATCATTAATGTTCACAGAGTAGAAATAAAATATATAGATGAAATATAAGGTAAATATTATTAAAATAAAATAAATAGTAACTGAGGGGACGCTATCAAGGCAAAGTCTTAAGTATTTTAATGCATACATCTGGCTATTAGGACATACAGTACTTATATTCTCAGAAAACAGATGATTATTCATGGAACAAAATGCACAAGAAATAAAAATAATGATAGACAACTGATGTGACTGATTAAACATGCTCCGTAAAGTGCTGAATAATATGCCAACGTTATGTAAATGAAGGATAATAGTAACGATAATAATACAGATAAAATAAATTAAACTATTTGCAAGTATGATTAATCTAATTTATCATTAAAACACTGTTTCAACTCATAACATGATACCAATCAAAGCGAAAAAGAAAAACAGAGTAGGTTACTATAATCCTCTTATTGCAAGCCTATTATTTAGTACTAACTAATATGCTAATTATTAAGTACAAGTTAACCCGTGCATGATACTCATGCATTCAAGTCAAATCAAGCTACTTAAGGTGTTAAAAAGATTCTTGTCATGCATTTGGGCCATAGCCCAGGCCTCCTCAGGGGAAGAGCGTTACTTCCCGACGTAAGCGCTCTTTTTTAACGTCGTTTTGTCCACATGTCACCACCTCATCATTCTTCTCCATCACCTCATCCTTCATTTTCATCGCCACATCTATCCAGATGTCTATCCAGACACAGGGATCTCTCTCAGCGGTCCTGAGTATCACACTCCTCTCACTCTGTCACCCCTGGCAACCACCAACCACTCCCAACTGTCACTTCTCCTTCAAGAAATATATATATATTTTTTTAAAATCTTTATAAACACTTTTAACAATTAACAAATTAAATTAACAAATTAAAAACATCTTAGTATACCAAATTTCAGCCCTTTCTGAATTTTTTTTTCCACACACACTAAGAATTTAGTAGGTCAGTGTATAACTCCGCCCAGCAGGTGGCGCTGCAGCTTGGTTTTATTTTTTCCACACACACACACACACACACACACAGACAGACTAACACACGCCACTAGGCATTTATATTATAGATACTTAACATTATTGCATACCCTAACCGAAGTCTTTATAATTGTTAAACGTTTATATTACGTAAGAAACCATACTAATCTGGAAGAATAAGTATATTTTGGCTACTGTGAAAGATTATTAGTAAATTAATTTGGGTCACACATGAAAAAGGCTAAATATGTTGATACAAAAATCACTGGCCTTGAAGACCCCCCATCTCTCAAAAACATTGGGATGGAGCGGGCCCTTCATGTGGTATTAAATACCACCTGGCTCCAAAAGCTATTGGTGGACCTAGGTTGGAATGCCAGCACTAGGTTAGCAGCTAATACACGTACCCTCTCCTCACCATTCCAGAATAATAGGTAAGTGAACCATCGCCACCACTATATGGGTATACAGGTTATAACGCTCAGCAGTAAGCAGGAAATTATTAATAACACTTTACTGTCCAGCTTCAGCAACAGGACAGTGTACTTGTTAGAATCCTCTTTAAATTACTGTTGATGGCTAGCAATGTTCTATAAGTATCTTATTATTATTCTCATTTTTCCCAGCCATCATGTCATCAGAAAGACTTCCCTTTCTTGTATTTTTCATATCACATTAGCACTCATTGGGGGAAATTCAATTGGCCATGTTACTGCCAAAATTAACGCAGCATGCGCACTATTACTGTCTCTACGTTAATAGTGCGCTCTATTACCGTTAGTACGACGATTTTCAACGCTGACTTTTGATCACGGCTCAGGGAGCTGTGAGCAGAAATCCAGGTTAAAATTACCGTATTAACGGTAATAGAGCGCAGGCCATGTTACTTCCAGCAGTAGCATGGCCAATTGAATTCCCCCCACTTAGTATACTGCATCTTATTTTTTTGTGTTACCTACAAGCATTACTACATTTTGATTCTTTACATGTAAGTTCCAACAATTCAGTCCATTCCTCAATTTTTCGCTAATCATTCTGCATTTCTCTAATACCATGCAGGGAATCAACAGTGTTTAAAATATATCAGGTGGAAAAAACATAAATGTAGCTGTGAAAATATACAACTGGCAGCTGAAACAATTTACTAATTCAGGGCCCGATTCATCTCTGAACACAATGTGAGCACAACTTGCATTTTAAAAAGTGGATCTCAAGATACGTTTCCATTTAAATCTAGGTATAAGTACGCTCTGGCTGTACATTACTTGCTGTATGTAGACAGAAAGAACCGATTGCAGGATACGCACTGCATATGTGTAACATAAAGTCCCATCAGAATGCATCCAACAAAATAACTTATAATCTAAATTTACAACTCGTAATACTATAATCATTAATAACATATGTTTGTTTTTTTACAATAAATACATAAATCAGGCTTTTCTTAATGCGTTACGCATTTTTATAGCTTCTCTTGCTTACATATATATGTTTTGGTATGCATATGGGGCGGTTTAACGGTGTGGAAAATTGCGACACCGAGGACACCTACAAGAAAAATCCAAATATGTAATAAAACGACTTGCATTTAACCAGACTTCTCTCCAAAACAACGCTCTACATCTCCGATCGCAGCACCATGCTCCCCACAAGTTATTCCGATACACACATGTCCGGCACCAAACTTTGATGTCATCGCGACCTGAATAAATCTTAGTTTAAAGCGCCAATATCGGGTTAAGTGTTTAAACACTTAACCTGAACGGTCTCGCCATTGCCGCTTTAAATTAAGATTTATTCAGGTCGCAATGACATAAAAGTTTGGTGCCGGACATGTGTGTATCGGAATAACTTGCGGGGAGCATGGTGTTGCGATCGGAGATGTATAGCGTAGTTTTGGAGGCAAGTCTGGTTAAATGCAAATCGTTTTTTTACACAGTGTCGGAATGGTGGTATTTGTGAAAACGATTACCACTGTGCATACGTGTAGTCATCACTATCAGTCAGCACTTACATCTGCCTTGTAGCTGGTGGAAATGATACGGATAAAAAAACACGTATTTAAAAGATGCCATGAACATGAATCAGATGCATATGGGTAGGTCATACTAGCCTACTTTGGGCAACTTCTTTCAGGGAGAGGGGCGTGACTGGAGGGCGGGAGGGGGCGGGGGGCGTCCAAACGCAGCATTTTGCAGATTTGTCGCATGGGGCGGGGCCAAGATAACGCCATTCACCGCGAATCACGTCATTTTGAGACGCCCGTAGCGGGATGCGGGAGATTTGCCTGCTCTCCCTAGAGTCCATGAGACTGACCTGAATTTTGGGCATCTCCCGGACATTTCGGGAGAGCTGGCAAGTATGGGGTAGGTGCACCCTTGTTGTACATTGCCTACATTCATCCACCCCTTCCCACCCCTATTCCACCTTTCAAGTCATAGGCAGTTGTATGTGTCTGCTGCATTCGGACATAAATTGCATGCTATCGAGTTCACTGGTGTAAGTCCCGTTCTGGCACACAGGCAAAGCTTTTTCACACAAGATACGGCACACAAATGGACTTACGTCCAAAGATAAATCAGGCCCTCAATGTTTACCAGACATCATGGTGAAGGATGGCAGAGGTTTGCTATGACATCCAAAATATGGAAACCTATTAAAGAGACAATAGACAAGTTTTACTGTAAAACGGTGATGAGATAGAAGACTTTATTTATGGGATATATGAAATACTAACCTTTGTATTGATCTGGTAATCCAAAATTAATGTTCTCCTCCAGAAGGTTTTCAGTAAGTGAAAATAAATCACCTGCGGCAGGTCTCTGCATTCTACTTGTGGCAGCTTCAGTCTGCTATACAGTATGCTGCTACGCATAGATTGCTGGGACCTGGTGAGGGTGATTTCCCTCTTGCCTGCATTGTAACCACGGCGCTGGTCAGCCATGACTGGCTCATTACGGCGAAGAGAAGCATGGATGCTGTGGGAGGCAGGAGCAGGGAAGGTAAGTACTTTATTTATTTTGTTTAACATAGCTGTCCCTATATAGTAAATTATACTATCGGAGTGTAGGTGCACTATAAGTTTGGCAACTGCCAGATCAGAAGGTGCAAACAAATGTTTAAAATATTATATTTGATACTGTAATTCCCATACAGAAAATAATAGTTTGTCTTATAAAGAGCAGCCCTTTATATTTTGTATTTAGAATCTACAGGTTGGTAGTTTACGAACCTTTAAAGAGATAGTTTTTATTGATAGAAACTCACATGTTGCAGTGACTCTACTTTTATTGAAGGAAAACAAAGACTGACATAGAGAAATAGATTATTTAGAGAGAAATGGTATAGTGAACATTCAGATTTTAAGAAAATAGATGGGGTTTGGGCAGGTACTGGTCTGGTGCGCTTTATCTATCAGGAATGTTGACAGGTATGATACACTATATTAAACAAGTTAAGCAAATAAAAAATGACAATTATATAAACACAAAAATAGTATTTATTAGTAGAAACCAGAAATGGCTAAAAACTTTCTAGAAGATTTCTGCAAACCTATTATTTTCTGAACATCTGCTGTCCTTATGGATGATCTAGTCTTACAAATTATTTCTTACAATGACTCTATGCCCATATTTGCACAAACAAGCTCAGTTTGCATGTTTTTACACATGAAAATGGGAGCTCTGAACCTAGGACCACCCATAGGAATTATGGTCCCCTAACAATTATTGATCCTGAGCCTACGACTCATTGAAAGAGGAGTTTAAAAAACACAATGGGCCTGAGTCATTAAGGAGAACAAAGCATAAAAAGGGAGTAACTTTGCAACTGGGCAAAACCATGTTGCATTGGAGGGGAGCTAAATTTAAAATGTCGGGACACAATTACAGTTGGGGTAGGGCATGTCCTAGATCAGCTTTAAATTCCAATGTAAAAATAAAGTTATCATGTATTTGTGTGCTAGATGAAAAAACAGCCAGTATTTAATTTATGTGTAAAATAATGAACTAATTTGCACCCCTTGCACTGTAACATTGGTTGTCCCGGAGAACATTTACTCCTTTTCTACCACACTTTTCTTAATGACTCAGGCCCAATATGTCAAAATTAGTATTATCATGTTTTGATGTGTATAAAGTAGGCAACTGGTGGGTGTAGACCAATCTATCAAAAATGTCTAATTTCTATTAGCCACGGGGCTCCTTGAGATTACAGCCCCCTGACATGTGCCCCTCCCCGTAGGTGGCCCTGTCTGTGGTTTTTATGAATATACTTTACATTTTACACTAGTTGAGGAATGATATCCTTTGTGCACATAAAAGAACATAAACAAACACACACCCTAGTGCAATTAAAGTACTTTAATACGTACAAATATTTCAAAAATGGAACTTACAATGTTAAGAAATCAGTTTGCATGCAAGATTGGTTACATTTCTAAACAAAAACTATAAGTAGTAATATAATTAAGATCTGTCAGTAAGAATGAAATTCACTGGGAACACTTTATTCTTGAAAAAATGGCCACACCCCAAACACCATTGTGTAAATTAAATTGTTCTCCATAGTAAAAGGAATAACTGTCATATCTCCCTATTTCAGCATCCTGAGAGGAATATTTGCCTAATGAATACATTTAGCATCCAATGTCTAAAGTGTTAGCGACTCCCTATTAAACTTCAGGCACAGGAGTTGTATGCAAGCTAAACATGTGCAAAGTCAATGGGCTTGGGCCTAAGCATGACAGAATTACATGGCCTGCGGATTGCAACTTCTTTCATCATCTTGCAACAATTTATTTCTCTTATGTTCTAAATAGTTTCCGCCTTTGGACTGTAACAAAACTAATTTTTAATTGTCTTTCATACTTATTTAATATGCACTTGTCTTTTTGCTTTGGATTATTGGGACACGCATACCAGCCAGCTAAGAAAATCCACAATCATTATTGATTATTGATAAAATACATACATTTCTCAGATTATACAGATGTGATGCTTGTTTGAGCTCTGTGGCAATTTGGGGGTTAGAACAAAAACAAACTCTGACATAAAACATTTAAATCCAGGTCTGATCATATGAGGTTGTATATATACCTGACTTTACATTTTAAAGATTCATAACAAGCTCATAAGGATTACATAGCAGATAGAGGCTGCATTGCAGTTTACAGTACTGCAATGGTCACATTCCTTCAGTAATATCATTCAATAAGAGGGATGACTTGGACATAATGGGCTTAATTTAGAGTTAGGAGCAAATATTGTCCCAGGTGCAAAAATCCAGCTAAAGCAGCATATTTGCACCTGGGAAAACATCACTGCAATGGAAATGGTACATATGCAATCTTGTTTTATTTTCTGCATGCAGGGGAAATCCTGCCTGCTCTGGCATGTAGCACACAACTGCTGAGCAGGTTTATTTCAACACTGCAATTTAGCGTTGAGCTAAGATCGCACACCCCCTCCCAACTCGAAACTCTTCGCACATTTTATGTTTGACCCCCTGCAATGCAACATGCTTTACCAACGCGCGAATTTTAGCTGGAGTTGCTCATAGCTCTAAACAAGACTTAATATATTAAAATATTACCAGCTCAGCCAGCAGTTGTTGTTCATATTGTAATTGGATAATCACTGCAGCTGTGATAGTGTGAATGACCCCTACAGGTAGGGCTACAGTTCTACACAGCACTAGATGCTGCACCTGCCAAAAGACAGCTACGAACAGCTAGGAATTCAGAATTAATATGCCGAGCTGTATCGCCAGTGAACAGATTTAAAGGGTAATGGAGCCATTTGCCTGTGACATCCATAAATTGCAAGGCAGATATACAACCTTCCTTTACTTTCACCAGAGATGACACTGTGAGCTGTCTGAGAGCTGTTTCTATGAAAATTATATTTTTCTTTTGTTATATTCTTTAGTAATATATATTTTATTTTAACACATATAAATATGGGCATCATTAGTCTTGTGACTATTAGGGTTATTTTACACAATGAGTCTCTTGTAGCAGTCACATTGAGATATTCCAAACCTGCCCGTTTTCTGATCATTGATAAGATAAACACTTTTTGTACCATTCTCAGCGTGGTGCTGTAAGATTTTCACACAATTCCTGCACCAACCACATCCCTTCTAATTACTGTGCTAAAATACTGTATATATGTTTTTATGCTGCATCGTACATCATTTCACCCAGCAGATTTACCCCAAATTGATTCTCCCCCAGATCATGTCTCCTAAATTGATTATTCCAGCAGAATATGACCCTCCAATTGAATCCTAACCCAGATCATGACCCCTTTGAATTACCGGTCCCCCAGATTATGAACTGTTCTTACCCCAGACCATGACCACCCTTTATTAATACATCCCCCAAATAATTGCGTCCCAGATCATGTCCCTGTATGATTTTCTCCTTTGATGCTCCCATGAAGAAAATGACTCCCAGTCATTCCCTGTACTTGGAGGTGAGGTTGTCCCCAGGCAGCTGTGAGGACAGATGTGATGGTCTAATTAAGGGGATGTAGTTGAAATGTTGACAGTTAAAATGTCGACAGTCATAATGTCTACAAGTTCAGGGCTTGAGTTCAAGTCATGGGAAATCTCCATGGTACATATATGACTCAAATGCCGTAAGGGCTAATTTGCGCCGGGAGATTGCTGTTTTAATTTGTTTACATCTATGTCGACATTTTGAAATCCGCATTGTATATGTCGACATTATAAACAAATCGATATTATGAACCTGTCAACAATATCAACCTGTAGACTTTTCATATCCAACCCTAATTATGATTGAGCACCAACAGACAGGATCTTCTATCTCTGCAGAACAAAAACTGAAACTCTGGAGAAAACCCCTTTACCCCGGCTGATTCATTCCAATTTATTGTCAAAGTGTCCCTTCCTGATTGCTGTGATAAATGGCAGATAGCAGGACAATGCAGAGGGGATATAGGTGGACCAGGGCTGAAATTCTACTTTCCAAATGGTGTGAGAATGAATGGTTGCCCAAGCTTCTGGGTCATATCTTCCCTGCTATTATTTATAGAGCCCTACACTTTATGTAGTGTTTTACAGAACAAATGTAATAATTTTATTTAGTCCCTGCCCCAGTGGAGCTTACAATATATATTCACTACCACACGGGGACACACATTAGGGTCTATTTTGTCAGAAGTCAATTAACCTGTTAGCATGTCTCTGCAGTGTGGTAGGAAATCGAAGCACTGGATGACAAACACAGTGCTACTCATGTGTAACCTGAAAACTATCCAGAGATGAGGTGACTGTATGGGTGCACTTATTGGAACAAAGCAACTATTGGAAGAAACATAGAAATATATTTTATTTTCTATTTTGCCTCGTTTTGCTAGTATAAAGCTTTTAAAATATCAAATATATTCACTTCAATATCCTACCAAAAGTAACTCTTATCTTTTCTGAAAAAAATCTAGGTGAAACCTATGAAGGGGTTAATTTCTCAGGAAGTAAACCGTTCTAGAACTTCATGACCAGTATATGCACATATGGATTAAAAAACAGTAAAGAGAAATTGCACCTTTATGCCCCATTTTAGAGTGTTACATTGGTATTTTCAGCTAGACATGGACTATAAATATTTTCTCTTTACTTACAGAAATATAGAGAACAATAAAGTAGCAAGTTATACCTAGAGGGATATTGTATCATTTCACATCCCATCATACCGTTCACTGATGGCTCTGGTTTTCCTCCAAACCAGGCAACATAATCCACTCAAGATGAAAGGTGTCACAGGAAATTGATGCATCACTTCAAATGCAATAAACCTATTTGAAATGTCATAGACCACCTCCTTATGTTATCACATTAAGTAGCTTATTACTTGCCAATGTGTCACATTGAGGCTCTCTAACCCTTCCTAGGTGAATCACAGATACTTTTACCAATAGAGGGTTCACACTCACTCTAACCTGAAAACATTTTCATTTCCATTGCACTCTTACTTTTGCCGATTCCTGAAAATGTTGTATTTCTTTCTATTTTCCTAAGTATCTTTCCATCCACATTTCAATTTATTTTCTCTCTGTGTGTCTACAAATACTATATACATAGTGTTCTAATACTTTCAAATCACCCTTCCCTACTTTGCTACTCACACTATGATTGGAACTAATCTTTATGTGTGTAATATTGAGACTAATTCTGCCACTTTATTTTAGAAAAAAAAGAAGAGGACTAAAGCAGTAGACAGCAGTATTCCAAGAACCACACATTATTCTTACTGAAAGACAGAAGCCAATGATAATTGCAGTATATACGCTCTGTAACAATTAGAGTATGGTCAATTAGAGAATGGCCAAAAATTAAGCATTTCCTCTTTGACATTCTAGTGAGCAAAGTGAGTCTTGGATACGGCTATACCTTTAAATCAGTAAGTTATACAAGTTGTCCATTATTACCATTAATGTACCAAATGAATACAATTATACAAATTTGAATCAGCAACCAGACAAAAGCATGATCTGGTCTCTGTACCGATTCTGGAATACAACACTGGATCTAACTCAGGGCTCAGTCAAGGTGCCAAAAGCCTGGCAACTGCCATGAAAATATTATAAGCACAACAGGTGGTTTGATATATAGCCACCTAAAATGGTTATTGTTTACATAGCTAAAAATACAGTAAGGATTGAGCATACGGTGTGCACCATAGGACACACATAACATTACAATGAAAATACACAAAAAGAAAACAGTATATGTTGGCAATTTTCTGAGCCAAATTTCGAGAGATTCACATCGTGTATAATGACACTTAACAATGAACACCTTACCAGCTACAAAACACACTCTCCAGAGTCCAGCATGTAACGCCATCTTCACTTCAGTTGTTTGATTCTGAGGTAGGACAATTCCTTCTTCCACGTAGAGCCAGTAGTCTGTGCTTACGGCTATGCCAACAAGGAGGAGACCACAGGCTCCGAAAACACTACTGAGTAGGGTCAGTGCTCGGCTGCTGCAATTACTCATTCTAGGAAGCAGGGGGGGAAGTCAGTCGATGATGCTGCACAGTTTCCTGCAGGGTAAGAAAATACAAAACTAAGAAGCATATATATGCAAAAACATATTATTTAAAGAAAGATTCTTCCAAGTAGTAGAACCTCTGAAACTTATCACAGAATGGAAATTACTATTTTTCTCATGTATTAGGATATATATACACCATCCGCAAAACACACATTTTACATACATACCATAGCGGAAATACAGTTGGTACAGTGGTATGATTGCTACAGGGGCTGGAAGTGATAAGGACTCTGCTCTTTTGAGTGAGGCCCAGAAGGCTAAAATAGCAGTGCCAGGCACCTACTCAAAACATGCAATGGGGCCCTGAGATGCACTCTTCCACCCCTGCATTCATCATACGGAATATGTAGCCATATTATCCATTTTCGATCAATACAAATTTACCCTTTTCAAGGGTTTTATTTTTAGAATAAACAGATAAACTGTAGTTTTCTTTACATTTATGTCCCATAGCCTCAATGGTTTGTTACAAATCGTGACTACCTACAGTCTCTTGTAGAGTCACTATGTGGGATATTTATTAACATAAGTATCAAGTTAAAACCACCTTCTTTGATAATGATATAATATATGTAAAACAAAATTGTATATAAAACTACTCAAATTATAAATACATTTCATGAACACAGGATTACAATAAAACAAATATTGCAAAAATGCTGAAGTTACTAAAAGTATTGCATAAAGTAATAGTTTACTTTAAATAAAGTGGAGTGGCTAATTGCAGAATAAGCCATGACCCTATTTGCATAAACCTTGGAAAAAACTTAACATTTTGTTTTAGCAGCCTTCATTACAGGTCATAAAACCTATAGCTAAAAACACATAAAGAAAAACACATATTCATGTTATTGGCACTTTAAAGAAAAACTACAAAAAAAATGTACAAAACAAAATAAAGGGTCTATATTCAAGGCAAGTATGTTTTCTGTATGTTTTGACAGACTAGACAAAGGAGAGCTATGCTAGGAGATTTATCATTACCACACAGCATGTGCGCTGCTCCCTACCACCCTCTGAGACAATGCCGATATACAGAGAGACTGGCAAAGAAGCATGAGACAGGGCTATTAGGATGGCAATAACAGATATGACGGGAAGCAATCTGTGTCAATGTGATATGCATTTAAGTGCTAGATACACCCCTTTAATTGGATGGTCATCTAATCTAAATGGGGATGGTTACACCCCCTGTGCAGTCAAGCATTTGGACACCCCCCTCTAGAAATCCAGCATTTGCCCCTGTTCTACAAATGAAAGCACTATTCAAAATGATAGAATGGCCAAAGTGTGCATGCAAATAGAAAAGCACAAGTCCATAAGATGCACATTTAAAATAAAAAATATAAAATTCAACAAAGCCACAAACAGCACAAATAAAGGACCCATTTACTAATATTAGATGATACAATGTAATGACCTTGGCTTAACGTCATATTGTCTCACTTCAGAGTCCCCAACAAATATAAATATGAATATAAATATGACAAATACAAGACTTACATCCATAAAACATAAATTAGACTTTACCCTTTTTGAAATGATCACATAAACTCTACACATACAGATATAGAATGAATATAGGAGGCAGGTAGACATTGAATTGCCAATAACTTGAAGAGTCTCCCTCAACCACCACCTTTACCAAAATCTGTGGGTTCATAGTGACACCTCAATGCCCAGTCCTCTTCTCAGCCTCGCTTTTACTACACTTCTTTTAAAAACACAGTCAATTTGCTTCTCTACTCACAATCATCACCATACCTTCCTTCTTCCCTCACTGCTCTCAGCTTCACCACCTACTTCAAAGGAAAAATTGACATTATGATTCAAGAAATCCCCTCCAGATAAAACACCCTACATCCACCTTTTCTTCCATTCTAATATCCACCTTCAGCTCTTTCTCTACCATTACTGAGGAAGAGGTCTTCACACTTCTCTTTTTCTCTTCCTCCTTAACCTGTCACCTTGACCCTTTTTCCTCCCCCTTTATTGCTTACCCTCTTCAATCTGTCCCTTCTCCACTGGCACTTTCCATTTCACCTTCAAAAGTGCGCTAATCTCTTTATTAGGTGTCAGTTCTGTATGTTTGAATGTTTTGATTACATCATCATCAACATTTATTTATATAGCACCAGCAAATTCCGTAGCGCTTTACAATTGGGAACAAACATTAATAAGACAACACTGGGTAATACATACAGACAGAGAGGTAAGAGAACCCTGCTCGCAAGCAACAATCTATTGGACAATGGGAGTTTGAAACACAAGGGCATGTGCTATATCATATTGCATACTGGACCAGCTAGAATACAGAGGTAAAGTATTGAGTGGGCTGTGTGTGTAGCAATGCTGGTCAGAGGGTTGTTGTCTTGTGTTAGCTGTGTAGAGGGTGGTAATAGGGTAATGTAGAGAGATTAAGATGGTGGTTGAGGAATATTATAAGCTTGTCTGAAGAGGTGGGTTTTCAAGGTTTGAAGACTAGAGGAAAGTCTTACTGTGCGATGGAGGGAATTCCACAAAGTAGATGCAGCCCGAACAAAGTCCTGTAACCAAGAATGGGAGGATGTGATGAGAGTGGAAGAAAGACGCAGATGACTAGATATGCACTTCCCTACAAAAGTATATGAGAAGACCTGATATCTGCCATCTCTGGTGGGAAAATTAAGTTATTTTATATTGAAAATGGCTGTGCGTCTTCATACAAAGTAAAGAGAGACCCCTAAATCCTCCCCTTCTACCACTTTTTCTCATTCAAATAATCTCATTCCACAAAATAAAATCTCGTTCTTGCATATGTGTGTGTGCAAAAGTAGGTGACTAATCTACACTTAGCAGGAAACGTGATCTGCCAAACTCTTTCCATCGAATGTGATATCTTTTGCAGCTCCACGGACTGCCATTTTTGTCTGCCAAATCATGGGCTTCTCCGTAACTTCGGAGCATTTGTGCTGCAGGTTTGCACTGTTGAACAGTCAGAAATCAGCCTTACAGTGAAAGAAAACTAACTGTGTTCTATGGATTTTCTGTTTAACACTTTTCTGCATTCACACATTAAGCAACACATTAAATGCTTTTCTTTCGGAGATCATTTGTATGCTAAGAAAATAGGTGTCAGTGTTCTGAGAAAGTAACTTATGAAAAGATTATGTGAGTTTTAAATTTACATACAGCACTTTCAACTTGAAAAGGATGGGTGTTCTACATAACCTTTGAAAAGAAACACCGCAGAGACCTTGTATAGGTGTAAAGAAGGTTTTTGGTTTTAAAATATATATATTTTTTAAACGGGCATGGCATTTTCTTTACAAAAGTCCACAGACACTAAGCCAGAGCATAACAAATATGTAAAGGATAATTCTACCTAATCCAGATAGTATATTCTACCATAGATTGGTCAGCACGGTGGCTCAGTGGTTAGCACTTCTGCCTCACAGCACTGGGGTCATGAGTTCAATTCCCGTCCATGGCCTTATCTGTGTGGAGTTTGTTTGTTCTCCCTGTGTTTGCGTGGGTTTCCTCCGGGTGCTCCGGTTTCCTCCCACACTCCAAAAACATACTGGTAGGTTAATTGGCTGTTATCAAAATTGACCCTAGTCTCTCTCTCTCTGTCATCTGTGTGTGTATGTTAGGGAATTTAGACTGTAAGCTCCAATGGGGCAGGGACTGACATGAATGAGTTCTCTGTACAGCGCTGCGGAATCAGTGGCGCTATAGAAATAAATGATGATGATGATAGATTAAATTATGTGAAGTCATGTTGACAAAAGTTACTTAGCAGGGCTCCGAAGTTTAGGCCCTCTAGTGGCAACATACTACGCATGCTCACTGCTGTTTCCCTCACTACTGTAGGGTAGCATTCTGACATTGGATAATACACTTCTTGTATGACATAAAGAATAGCGCAGCAGGAACACACTTCCCTAAATCCTTTATTTTTTACTACGCCTGCAAACCTTTGTTATTTATTTTTTACTATTTTATGTGTTCCCATTATTCTGTCTTTGCACCTTGTTCAATCATTTTAACCTGAAGTCCACCTGAAATCCACCCTGGATCCCAAATGAGCAGTTATAGAAACACAGCTTAGGGAAGAAAAAAGAACAAAACTCAGGTGCTTAAGTGATGTGGCCCAATTCTCTATTAGTCTCAGTACACAAATCTATAGGGTACAGAGAGTCACTGGCCAAATAGGAGATATTGCAGTCTCCCAATTACGGTACATAGAATACAAGGAAGGAAAGACATGGCCATGCAGAAATGCACCTCAAATAGTAATACACAGAGGTGAATATAAACTGGTACAGAAGCCAACACATAAAAACAAAAACATTTATTTATAATCCCATATATAAAAACATAACATTACATTGCTCTTATATAATCTAAATATTGGGATTTATAAATGAATGCAGCTGCATAGACACAAATACACATGTAAATAATATCTCAATCAATAATATCACCATGTGAATCATGATAGAAAGAAACCAGAACTGTAATGGTGGTCAGCAATCTAACTCCTTCTGATGAAACCGTCAATGTAGATGGAGAAACGCGCCAACATTTTCTATGATTGCTCTCTTACATTAAGAATTTTCAACCTAGCAATACTGTCAAGATTTGAATATCAATACCGGCGACCGTGTGAATTGTCGTCTTAATACCATCGACACTTGAATTGTTGTTCTAATGTTGTTGACTTTCTAATGGTCGACAAAATGAATGTCTAAACAAATAAAGAAAAGCTCAAGCACTGTATATATCTCTTATCAAATCCATATAAATAAAATAAAATAAAATGTATACTCAAAGTCAGTGTTGTTTGCAGATCTCCTGTTTCTTCATTCAAGTAAAACTTTGAATATCAATTGTATGGAAAGTATTACACTATTACGTTGTTTTGTTTCTCTACACATTACGTCTGAAAAATATCTGGTGAAGAAACAGTTGATCTGCAAACGCCAACTGAATTTAGGTAAACATTTTATTTTGGATTTGATAAGAGATATATTATTTGTTTATTCAATTTTAGGTTTTTAATTTTGTGTGTGGTTTATTTAACATTAATTTGTGCTGTGGGTTGATAGCGCTGTAGGAATTTGCTAATTTCCAAATGAATGTCTAGCTGTCGACCACATACCACATGAAATGATGGAGAATTTAGAGCTCCAAATCTCATCAACACTATGTTTTGTGTGACTTGCTTTGATTTATCAGCTCAGCACTTAAGTGTCCCTGGAAACGACTTTAAAATGTTTCCTAGTAAGGAAATTGTCTAGATCAGTAAACAAATTACTACCAATTTAATACATTTGGAACTGTATGTTAGGTAGTACAATGCTAATAAAAAGTACCCGAGTTTGAAGCATTTTACAAGATGGTGTAACCATAGCATGTTTGTTTTGATTGCAGCTTGTCAATTACAAAACATTACATTTAGCATTGTATGTTGTTAACGAAATTAGTACAAAGGAGACAGAGACCTGAAAAGCTAATTATAATGCACCTGCATTCCCCTGATACCATCCTCAAAAATGCTTGTCTATGCTAGATGAAAATAAAAGTCAGCTAAAATTACTTCAATATTAGAATCACAAGTTATAATAGGATCTTACCAATCCAAAAGTGTTGTAAAAGATGGTACATTGTGCTGTGATGCTACTTTTCAATGTACTTTTGGATATATTATATATAGTCCCTGTTGGATACAACAAATCTGACTCTTAAAAGTGTACTGTATAATCTGCTAATATAAAAAATTATGAGAATGGTTTACAAAAAGTGTGGGATCTTTATTCTAAATTTATATATAAATATATATCTATAATATAAATGTCTAGTGGTGTGTGTTAGTCTGTCTGTGTGTGGAAAAAATAAAACCAAGCTGCAGCGCCACCTGCTGGGCAGAGTTATACACTAACCTACTAAATTCTTAGTGTGTGTGGGAAAAAAAATTCAGAAAGGGCTGAAATATGGTATACTAAGATGTTATTAATTTGTTCATTTAATTTGTTAATTGTTAAAAGTGTTTATAAAGATTTTAAAATATATATATATATATATTTCTTGAAGGAGAAGTGACAGTTGGGAGTGGTTGGTGGTTGCCGGGGGTGACAGTGGGGAGTGGTTGATGGTTGAGGCCTGGGCTATGGCCCAAATGCATGACAAGAACCTTTTTAACACCTTAAGTAGCTTGATTTGACTAGAATGCATGAGTATCATATATATATATATTTATATATATATATACACACATACATATATATATATATATATATATATATATATATATATACATATACATACATACACACAATGGTTTTTCTAAATATAATATTGATGAAGCTAAAGAAAGTTATGATCCTTTTTGAAGAAATGCGTCTTTTTAAATGGATACCATGATTAGTAAGAGAATAACAAGCTTCCAGCTTTAGTACTAAAATCAAGTTAAAATGTACACTTCACAATCTGAAAGCTGCCAATCAAAATAGATCAGCAATAATTATATTACTTTAGAAGTAAAGCAGATTAGCAGCTTGGTCGAGACTTTAAAGGGTAAAAATAAAATGATTAAAATTTAGTTTAGTTTAGTTTTTGGCCTGATTTACATATTTTTGAAACTCACAAATTTTGCTCGCCCAATGATTGTTCTTATGGATTAATTAACAGGCAACCTCTTTCTGTGGGATGAGAATCTGTCCTCTGATTGGATCTTGGAACCTTTCATCAACCTCTACATTTGTCAGATTTAAGAAAATAATTATTGGTTGACAATATAATTGCCACTCTGCTTGGCCATACAATCCAGCCCCAATGTTCAGTGTAGAATTCTCAACAAAAACAATAGGCTCTCACCATGCTGGCAATGTTTAAAGCTTGGTCAAAATCTGGGGGATGAACTAAGCAGCTTGTTAACTCTAAAGTGTCCTAAGACCCCACTCTGGAGGGGTTAACCATATCCAGAAAATACCAGATCCAGTGTTATAGATACACGTCTAGCAAACTTTGGAAGGTGAAAATGTGCTTCTGATTGGTGAAGGGATTTTTTCTAGTAGAGAGTAAAGTACTATATAAGCAGTGCATGCTGTGCTTATTCTGAGTATAACGGTCAGCTACGGCATAGACAACTCAATCAGTGGTTCTATGCAATCAAATAAGGTCACTGACAGTCAAAGTCTCAAAGTGAAAGTGAATAGGGATTCTGGAAAAGCGGAAGAGAATCACAGTAATTTATATAAAACACAGGAGTCCATGGTGATTAAAATTGAATAATTTTCTAAATTTTTTATAATGATAGTGGAAAGGATAGAGGTATCTAGCATGAAAAGTTGAAAGTACAAGTTGTATTTTCCCCCTCCCTCTCTCTTGTTGATGTCTTTCATTTCATCACTTGCCCTATCCTTAAGCATTATACCATTTAAGAAAAAAATATATACATTTAAATTGCAGTCCATACCATATTGTTTTAACTGCTTATATCTAAATATATGATAATAAATGATTCCATTAAAATATATTAATATAGTTCTGTTTTTAGTAACTGATGATATATTACCAAATTCAGGTCCTCCCATATCTCCCATGCACACTATAGAAATCCTGCAAACCTCAAAACTAATTACCTGCCTCCGAAATTAACTCTCATCCTTAACCTTTTCCACTCAAACAACCTCAACCTTCGGGCAATAGAAAAATGGCTCACACAATCAGACCGAACCTCAACTGTAGTCCTTTCGCACAGTGGTCTCCATTTCATCAACATCTCCAGACCTGGAAGCAGTGAGGTGGTTTTGAATACTTCACATTCAAAGATCTCCTACCTACTCCTACTCGTGTTCCCATCTTTTAAAGCATATACTTAAAAGATTTTCAACACCTTCTGATGGCATGTTGCTGTGACCTATCATCCACTGGATCTCCCTGGCAATGCCTTGAACATGTCTTAGCCTGACTCATCATTTCTAATCCTCTGATATCCATTTTCCTTATGCCCTCAAACTATTATTTCTTGCTTCATCTCTTGGCTTCTACCAGTGGACAGACTCTACTACTCATTACCCCTCCCTGATGGTATTGCATGATGGATAAGTACCTGCCTGTATTTCTCAGCATTGAGAACACCATTAATCCTGACTAAATCCCCAACTCCATTTGCTGAAATGCAGCCCAAAACTTGCAAGGAACCTCCACCATACTTCACTATTGCATGAAGACACACATTATTGTACCGCTCTCCAGCCCTTTGGCAAACAAACTGCATTCTGTTACATCCAAATATTTGAAATTTTGACTTATCAGTCCAATGCACCTGCTGCTATTTTTCTGGACCCCAGTTTCTATGTTTTAATGCATAGTTGAGTCGCTTGGCACTGTTTCCACATTGAAAGGATGACTTTTTGACAGCAATTCTTCCATGAAGACCACTTCTTGACAACTTCTTCGAACAGTAGATGTGTGTACCTGGGTCACATTGTTTTTTTCCAGTTCTGAGCTGATGGCACTGCTGGGCATCTTTCGATTTTGAAGGAAAGTAAGCATGATGTGTCTTTCATTTGATGTACTAAGTTTCCTTGGCCGACCACTGCTTCTATGGTCCTCAACGTGGCCTATTTCTTTGTGTTTTTTCAAAAGAGTTTGAACAGAACATCTTGAAACCCCAGTCGGCTTTAAAATATTTACCTGGACGGAACCTTGCTGATGCAGTATAACTACCTTGTATCTTGTTGTGGTGCTCAGTCTTGCCATGGTGTATGACCTGTGACATGAAACTGTCTTCCACAACCTCACCTTTGCAGCAGAAGTTGGCTGTTCCTCACCCAGGTTTAAGCCTCCTACGCAACTGGTTCTGTTTCTGTTAATGACTGTGTTTCAACCTACATATGAAAATAATGATCTTTGTCACCTGTTTGGTATGATTGGTTAATCATAAACCTGACTATAATCCTACAAAATCCCTGACTTTGCAAGTGTACATAGAAGAATTGATGCTGTTTTGAAGGCAAAGGGTGGTCACACCAAATATTGATTTGATTTAGATTTCTCTTTCATTCATTCAATTTGCATTTTGTTAATTTATAAAAATAAACTATTAACACTTCTATTTTTGAAAGCATTCTTACTTTGCAGCATTTTTTTACCACCTGCCTAAAACTTTTGCACAGTATTGTTGGTCTACAAAAACATACAAAACCCTAAAAGGGACCCCAAAAACAACATTGCTGTGTCACTTATCATATATGTGATCTTTTCAACATGGGCTGGTAGCTTCTGAGGATGTGTACTATGGCAGGGAGAACCTGTACTCATGGTCTCCCTGGTTTAGAGGAAACCACCGCAGCCTGTCATTGCTGAGGTTGATGCAGGTTTTGGGGAGGGAGGCATGCCGTCCATTTTTCATTTATTTAAATTTCTTTAAGTTTAAACAGTGCACTGTGCATGAGTGTGTTATTGCAGATAGCATTTTTTTTTGAGATGTGTGTTATTGCATTACTTGACATGGACTGAGGAGCATCTACCCCCTTCCCCCCAGGCCATTGCCATAGAGGGCTATCTTGGGCTTGATCACTTGGCCACTTGAATTTTTTTTCCTTCAAAATAGGCTCATTTTTTTTCTTTTAAAATAGGCTGAAATTTGCTACCCCCCCCCCCCCCAGGTGCAAGTGGCGAGTGCTAGTGATGACAGTCACGTATGCATGCTAGAATATGTGTTTGTAATCATCAGCAACTGTAAAAATTAATTTTATGTACAGTTAATAATATCCCAATAAATGTATTTTGTGGGGGGGGGGGGGAAGAAAAAAGATACCCTTTTTTGTCATTAATGACTATGGGCCTGATTCATTAAGGATCTTAGCTTAAGAAACTTCTTATTTCAGTCTCCTGGACAAAACCATGTTACAATGCAAGGGGTGCAAATTAGTATTCTGTTTTGCACATACCGTATTTATCGGCGTATAACACGCACTTTTTTCCCCCTGAAAATAGGGGGCAAATGATGTATGCGTGTTATACGCCGATATAATGTTAAGAAGCCATATTTTTACCATATACACCGCCGATATACCGGTAATATTCTGTACATACCGCACAGCAGCGTGGATCAGTAGCAGCGTGTGGAGTGTGAGGCAATCAGTAGGCAACGGCAAGCCGCGCCTTCCTCACGTCTAATTCTCGCGGCCATCGGAGCGTAACCACGGCAACGCTCTGCACTGCGAGAGTTCGCTGTCTGAGGTAGGAGAACTTGTACCCGTCAGGTACAAGTAAAGTAGTGAAGTAAAGTGGGGTTTTGTGTACGGCGCAACAACGAACTAACAATTAAACAGATAAAATACGGTATATAGTCATTTTAAAATAATTATATAAAGTGCTAACATGCTAATTCCCATATGTGAAAAACTGGTGATACAATAGTGCCAGCATGCTGGATCCAATATGTGCAAATAATAAATATTACTGTATGTGCTGAAAATATTCTAAAATTATTTCTATAATATATATATATTTAACAAAGTGCTAGTGTATTACATAGATGTTGTGCAGCAGTGTGCAAAGATTTAAAGGAGACCAGAATGGCAAAATAAATCTGCTGGGGGGGGGCAAAGAAATACTGACGTTTGGGAAATGCCTCACTACTTATGATTGGCGTTGTACAGAATGTAAATTTACACCCCCCTGATACTACGGTACCTTACTCTTTTTTTAAATTTAAATTTAAATAGTAGCAGTGAAAGCAGCAGTGTTCATTGCGATTTTGAAGATAGCAGTGAAGATGAAGAGTTTCTTGGTTTCCCAGATAGTGATTTCTGAGTAAACTTTTGTAAAAACAAAATATCCAAGTTTCTTTTGTTAAAACAGTTGCTTTTACTGTCCTTTTACATTATTTACCTTATAAGTGGTAATAATATTAATAAAAAAAAAGTTCTGAGCTACCCTTATTTTGCTTCAAAGTTTTTATTTAGAAATTTAAATTTTTTTCCTGAAATTTACCTCTTAAAATGAAGATGCGTGTTATACGCCTGTGCGTGTTATACGCCGATAAATACGGTAAGTTAAATACTGTCTGTTTTTCATGTAGCACACAAATATCAACTGTAAATTTCAGTGTACAAATAAGCTATCAAGTATTTGTGTGCTACATGAAAAAACAGTCAGTATTTAACTTATGTGCAAAACAGAATACTGATTTGCAACCCTTGCATTGTAAAATGGTTTTGTCCAGGAGACTGAAATAAGAAGTTTCTTAAGTTAAGATCCTTACTGAATCAGGCCCTATATTATTAACAGGTGACATTAATTGAATACTTCTTTTTTTCCTGTGTGTCCTACTGGGACTTTATATTCACCATATGTATTGGATGTATCCTACAGTGTATTGTCTGTCAGAGCAGAGCATATCTAGACCTGTATTCAATAAGCGACATTTCATCAGATCCAACCCTTGTTGAACATGAACATGCATATGCCTGAATTTACGTACATTTTGAAGAAAAAAAAAATGCAATTTACTTTTGCGTGCCTTAATGAATCAAGACCTGCATGTGCAAAGTTCATCTTCTCTGTAAATGTTGCTCTTTAATCCTATGCTCCCAGCACAAATCTAAGTAAACTTGTACAAATTGGGGTGCACAGTGGGTCCAAAGCAGCTGTATTTGTGCTTTAGAGTGTCAGCTTAGTGATTAGTACCTGATCTCCAGTGTAAAGATTGTTCATGGTAGGAATAGTTCTTCAGGTAATTTTCTTATTTGGTGGACACATTTTAGCATCAACACATTAACATGGTTAACATACCCGGACAGTTAAATATGTAAACTAAAGCAACATAGAGGTAAAAATAGTTTTCTGTGTCTGATCCACGTGTACTGCATGTGGAAGACAATGGGACACACATGGGAGATAGACCTAAGTTAATGAGACCTATGAAGGGGAAATGACATATGTAAATTTTCAGTCCAATGCATTGCTCTTTCCTTGTTGGGCAAATAAACCATTGGTGTAAAGAATCAATATAAATACAAAAATCAAATTGCTTAGAGTTCAATCATCTGTAGCTGTATCCATAAAATCCATTATTTTTATTAATGAAACAAATATACTCTAAATACGATTCTTCTGACAGCTAGACCTAATTAGCATTTTTCTTAGCTGAGATGTATTGCTACATAATGCAAAGATCAGTATCCCTTTCATGTTGCATGATTTTCAGCTCTGAGCTCTAATCTATGTAAATATATTAGGAATGAAAGACCTCCTGTCTGAATACATAGTTTTACATTAGCAAAATAAATGGGAACACTCTGATTCACTTATAATAGTTTTTAAAAATATGACAGCTTTAAAATATTGATTTTAAAATAAATTCCCAGTACCCCAATAATCAAAACTGTGTTATTTCAAAGAATAGTGTTATGCTCGCGATATTAAACACATATATCAAGTAAAGCTGTCAGTGTTTACACGTTAATAACATTATAGTATTGATAGCACTTGTTGAAGGTAGTAATAAACTTTCACTATCATATGTGCTGCTCCCATTTCTCAGGGTAACATTATTAGCTGCTTTTACTTATTGCACAAATGGATATTATTTTTAATTTCAGTAAAATATTTGTAGCCACAGAAGCCCGTATGAAATATGGTTATAGTGAACTACTGAAATATTTCTACCACAAAAACATATGCGACAAACATCACTCCAAAGTAAGTGTAAATATAAAAGTTAACTTAATCGAAAAAAACCGTAATATAGAAGTCTTACATTAGCATTTACAAAATAAATATATAGATGATATGTAACATGGTGCTTTCAGCAGCATCACCTGGTCCGGGTCCTTGCTCGTGGCCCGGACATCTGGTAGAGCTCGCACCCATGTTCCTTCTTGTTCATCTTTATTTTTGCTGATCTTTACTGCTATTGCTTATCTGATTAACAGTTACAGACCTGGCTTGTAACTGCTGTCTGTTAGCTATTCTACTCATCTGCTTCTGACATTCCACTTGTTTTTTGACCTGGAAAATGTTATGCCCATTGTGACTGCTGTCTGTGTCTTTTTGCATTGTCATCTGGTCCATGCACAGTCAACTGCTGCCTGGTAAGATTAGCCTGTCTCAGAATAAAGGCCATTAGCTCTCTGTGGGGCTCCTCTGGTAAAGACTGTTCATTAGACTCTTCACTTTAGGTAAGCTAGTGTCAAACCCTTGCATCACAGTAAAAGAACCAACAGTCCATGACAGATTCCTCTTGCCATGGACCTACTTAACAACTTTGGCTATGATGGACCTTTCTAAGTGGAAAACATTGTCCACCTGCATGTACTCACTACAGACATCTCTTTCCACATGGACTGCAGTTTCAAGTGTTACACACTTGCACATGCCAATGCCTGTTTCACCAATTTCTGCCCTCTGTATTCCTTTCACACTTTGAGATAATCTCTACTGGCCTGAGGATACCCCATCATAACAATGTTCAATCCTGTTGGAGCTTTCAACTGAGATTTTTTTCTCAGATTGTGTCAAGGTAACATCATATTCATCCTTTGGCAAAGCTCTTGCACGGACCTCAACCTTTATTATTATCTTGTATGTATATAATAAAGCATTTTTACATTGAGGGGATCAGGACACTAATTACATACAAGGAATTGAAACAGAAGGCAAAGATGGTCCTGCTAAAATTGTGTGGGGAACACTTGATACATAAGGTTGGTGGAATAACAATTGTAGCTGCTGGTGGGGAAGGTATATGTGGCTATTATGAGGCAGCCAGCAATAATAAAAGCAGCCATTGACGACCATTGAGGAAAGAGTGTGAGGTGGAGAAATTAAACGTGAATTAGTAATCGTAGCACTCTTAAAACACTCAGCTGCTGGAAACCATAACTTGTCCTTCACCATTTTCTTAATTGAACCTTCTTCTTCTGGACCTTCATCTTCTGATTCAAGACAAGGTTGTCACTTTTGTGCTGCACGGGCAAACTTAAATCAATATATCAAGATGAATTAATAGACAACAGGAAGGTAGTGTTTTATAAAACAATGAGAGGATTTCTAGAAGAGAGCACACAGGAGGAAGACTAGAAGGGAAAATTAGGAAAAACCTATTTATAGAAATGGTGATAGATCTATGGAATAGTCCTCAAGCAATTGTAGTGCAATTTTGAATAATGCATGGGACAAACACACATACTGTTAAGACTTAGAATCCCCTCCACCCAAAAATAAAACAACATACAAAAAATAAACATAAAAACGACTGACCAGAGGGACCCGTAGGATCCTTATTGCCATCAAATCCTATGTTTGTATGTCAAATCAACTCTTCAATGCCTTTCAGTAAATGGGTTGAGTGCCAGATTTGTGGAATGTATGTTTGAACCATCACAAGTTTCATTCCTGGAATACTATACATGTATTTCTGAATGTGGGCTTCAAATAGATCCGAAAAAACACTCTCTTAAGATTGTACAATCATCTATGTCATGAATTATTGCTTTTCTAAAAAGTCTCATGTTGTCCCTCTCAAGTATCTACCATGTGTACCTTTTTGGCAAAGATCTTCTGCCTCTGTGGCTTGCCACTTTATTCAGTTTACTACACAGGAGGTGAACTTTGTTTCTAAGTATTGTAGAGGGTCCAGGGCGCAGTTAAATATTAATCTGGACTTCTCTTCTCTGTACATTCCCCAGTCAAACGGTCATATGGAGAGGGTCAATCAAATTGTTGAACAAACATTAAATTCTATTAAAGTAAATTATATCACATCTTTTTCCTTTAAAAATCAAATGGGACTCTTCCCGCCACAGTCCAAATGGAAATATCAATTAATCGATGCAAATAGATGGCCATCACTCCATACTGATTAATTAAGTATGATCAGTTAGAAAGGCTTGATCGTCATCATCACACATCGTTCCATCAGCCCGCCAGCACCCACATGATCTACGACTCTATGACTTTTTATAAGGGTTTAGTAAAACATACAAAAAATAACATTGTTTTGCATATTGCACTTCTATATAACAATGTCAAAAGTCAATGAAAGTATAAAATGGAAAAGAAATCCAAGACAGACGATTGTTTCTAAAAAACCCAAAGAGCTCTACAAAACAAATATGTATGATCAATTTCTAGATTATCTACCAATGCACTGTTTGTATTGTACAAATTTCCCAAATCTGTCTTTATTGTTCCTTAAATAATTTATCCATGATGATCTTTTGACAAGTTGAAATATAGTTTTCTAAATTCAAAATTTCCTGCAGGTAGAACATACTGCTTGCTTGCAAGTACACATCCGCAGTGCATGTAATTTATATTGTGTAAACCATCCACTCCTGCACATTTTCTGCTAGCTCTGCATTTCTGATGTATGTAATATGATGCTTAGTATGATGCACTGCTCCTCAGGCACTCGTTTTAATATTATTGTGTCAAGTTTGTAAGATCTCAGCATTCTTTAGCCTCTGGTATATAATATTATAATATTAAATTAAACAAAGAAAAACTCGTTGCATATGGAACTGTGTACACACAGACGATCTACAGTGAATGGATTAAATAGAATTGAATATACAATAGAGCAAATCATGTGATCGCCTATATAGGGACAAGCAGAATTACCTCCCAAGCACTGACTGTTGCACTGTTTATTCAGTTCAGCTGAGAGATGAAAATGTTTACATCTGAATAGACAGATTGTTCAGCTCAGGGTTTCCCAAACCCAGTCCTCAGGGCTTCCCAACAGTGCAGGTTTTCCATATCTCTTTGCTGGAGCACAGGTGTAGTCATTACTGACTGACACATTGTAACAGATCCACAGGTGGTCCTAATTATGTCACATGTGATCCGGAAAACCTGCACTGTTGGGGAGCCCTGAGGACTGGGTTTGGGAAACCCTGGTTCAGCTAATTGATGATGTTGCTCTTTTTAATAAGGCATTCATTTTACAGCATCCAGTTAACTCTGCAACATCAATATATTGTAAGAACCGCAGGAAGAATTCATTATACTCTGGTTTCCAAATGTTTTATAAGATTTTTTTTTTTTACTCTGAATGGGAAATTTGTAAATATAGAAAACACCAAAAGAAACTGGAAATTATATACAGATACATTTTTTATAATATATTATTTCCTCCACACACACTCAAATAAATACATACATCATATATACAAGTAAACCAGAATTTTTTTTTCTAAATACTTTTTCCAACAGATAACTTTTTTTGATTTGTGTTTGAAACTTCTTCTCAACATAGAATGCAATGATTGATACATACAAAATATACATATTTGAACTGTATATATACAGCATCCAGATATAGTTGTCATCTCAAAATAATAATTTCATTAAAAGGTATATATATGACCGTTTCAAGTACAGATGCTGTACATAGGGTACAACATGTGTTCTCTAATGTGGTCCTATAAGTATGCATTAAATATATATATAATTTGTACTTTTTTTTCTAAATTACATATAATATTACATTTATGTTGTATAGTCAAGATATTTCCTCATGCCAAATGCCACACACTCTACTCCCTTTAACCTGTAGCTGAAGATGAAGTCTCAGCACTCATTCCATCATTTCACCCTACAACCTGTCCCCTCGACCCTATTTTCTCCCAACTTCTCCACTCCCTCTCCTCCACTGCATGTTCAGCTCTAGCTCACCAACCTGTCTCTTGCCACCGACACATTTCCATTCTCCTTTACACATACGCTCATCTTACCAATTCTAAAGAAATCATCTCTCGATCCAGTCTCTCTCCAAATACCGCCCTATTTCTCTCTTCCCCTTTTCCTTCAAGCTGCTTGAATGATTAATGTACAAAAGCCTGTCTCACATTCTCTAGTCTCACTCCATTCTCGACAATCAGGCTTCCATCCCCAACATTCCACTGAAACTGCTCTCAGAAAAGTGATTGATGATCTACTCACTGCAGTGAGTAAGTCTAAGGGTGATTTCTCCAAACTCATTTGCTGGGACCTCTCTGCTGCTTTTGACATTGTTGATCACCCTCTTCTCCTACACACTCTTCACTTCATTGACCTTCGTGACACAGTTCAGTTCTTTCCTGGTTCACTTTCTACCTATCGAACTGTTTCTTTAGCGTTTCTACCTCTGGCACATCCTCCCCTCCATTCCTGCTATCAGTTGTGGTCCCACAAGGGTCTGTTCTTGGCCTTTTACATTTTTGATTGTACACCTCATCTCTTGGGGCACTAATTCACTCATTCGTCCTCCAGCTCCACCTTCACGCTGATGACACCCAAATCTATATCTCTTCCCCTGACCTTTCCCCTTCTGTACTATCTTTTGTAACCAACTATCTTTCAGCTATCTCCACATGAATGTCCCAACCCTACCTAAAGCTCAACATATCCAAAACAATAATTAGTGAAAGAGAAAAAGGCGCGCTTCTTTAACTTAATGAAATGTGAACAAGTGAATAAAATCATTTGAGACAGCAGCCAGGGACAATTGAGACCAATGTGCATGTGCAAACAAAATAAAGTTGTGCACAATATAGCTATATTGTATATATTTGTATAAAATATAGCTATATTGTGCACAAAATCCTCCTTTATGTATATGCCGACACAATGATTTATACATTGTTTGCTTGTGAGCACCGGACAACAACTTTCCTTTTTCTACACATATTCAAAACAGAGCTTATTATCTTCCCTCCTGCCACCTCCATTCAAATCTCCTAACTGTCAATAACATCACAATTTTCTCAGTCTCCCAAGCCCGCTGCCTAGGTGTCACTTGAAGACACCCTCTGCTTTAATCCTCACATCTAGACTTTCTCCAATCCTGCTGACTCCACCTTAAAAACCATTGCCAGAATACGCCCTTTTCTTACTCAACATGCTACCAAAACTCTTATCCATTCTCTCAACTCCCATCTTGACTACTGCAATCTCCTGCTATCTGGCATTCCTGACACACATATATTCACACTTCCAACCAAAATGCTGCTGCAAGACTGATCTTCCTCTCTCACCACTCCACATCTGCTGCAGCACTTTGCAAATCCCTACACTAGCTTCTGGTGTCCTCCAGAATCAAATTCCTCACCCTTACCTTCAAAACCCTCAATACACCACTCCTCCATACATCTCAAATCTAATATAAAATACTCTCCCTCCTGCCTTCTTAGATCTACCTCTGACCTGCGCCTTGTCTCGTCTCTGGTATCCACCTCTCACTCACGCCTACAAGACTTCTCCTGTGCTGCTCCCTACTTCTGGAATTCCCTACCATGCCCAATCAGACTTTCCCACAGCCTTCTAATCTTTAGACGTTCTCTAAATAACTATCTCTCTTTTCAAGCTTACCTTTTCCCTGATGATAATATTCACACTAATACACCCTCACAGCTGTCCCAATCTTCACTCTAAGACACACTTGCTCCTCTTGTTTCAGCTGTGCTTTCTTCCACTTAGAATGTAAGCTTTCTAGTGAGCAGGGTCCTCTATACCCATTGTTTTCATGTCTGCAATTATTTTGTCTGTCTTGTATGACCTTGTTTTATGAATGTCCAGTTTTCCCTACTGTACGGGGCCGTGGAGCACTGTGGTGCTTTACAAATTTACAATAATAATAATATTAAATTTGATCGGCATTATTTAATTGCAAGCTACATTTTTTCATAGTTACAAAGTCCCAGTTTTTGCCCAATTCATATATCACTGTTTCATGTTACAGTCACATGTCTAGATGAATGTTCGCCGATTCATTTTTTTCTTCCTATATATTGCACCTAAAATAAGCAAACAGTGCCCCCTTTGTAAGCAGTTACTAAGTTCTGAGTGTTGCCAAAAGGGAGAAAATAACTTTCTCAGCCAAAAAAGCCCAGTTGACTTTTGAGAAATTGAGAATGCTCGCAAATATGTGCATTTTTCCCTACTTGCATTTTATTTGAATCTCCTAAAATGACATTTAATTGAAGACCTCATGTATAAAATCAGTTTCATTATTGCATCTATTACAATCAAGCATTCCCCCAATGCCCAGTAATATCCAGCCATCATACCAAACCAGCTCATCATGCAATATATAGAGTGATTCTGAGCCACCAAAGGGTATTGGGTATGCCAGTTTGGCAGATGATGGGACTGGCAAAAGGCATACTTATTTGTCAAAGTAAAAAGGGTCAGCGATTACCTGGTAAACTCACTCTGCATTTAACCATGACATTTTATACATTTCACTGGTGGAATTTGACCTTAAGTGTTCCCAATCCTACCCCAACCACACCACAAAGCTGATTGTATTGTCTGCCATTGTACCAGCTTTATACATTCTCAGAAATGTGAATTTACTAATAGAGCATGGAATGGGCAAGCAACAGTGGGACATCGCCTGAATTTCGCATCTCTATGAAATGACCTGTTCCACCACAAAACAATTTACATCAGTGAAATCACTACAGAAGTTTGTCTTTGCAGAATGTCACCAACCTAGGACCTTGCTAAAATTCAATTTTGTGGCCGGTGCGGTGCCAGATGACGCTATCAGCCCGCCCCACCCCTTCCACCCTCCAGCCACACACCCTCCTCCGGGACCTTCCGGAGGAGGAAAAATGAAAAGTCAGCAAGTATCATTTATTTTCATGATATCAGGACAGTGAACTTGATGCTACTTTATGGTCATGACACAAAATGATGTGTGCCTCATCCTTATTGCATGCATAGAATCTGACGTTTATTTATACAGAATCATCTCATTCTATTACCTCCATTAACATAGGCTTTATCTCTTTACATAAACATCATGTTTTGTATGAACCTTGAAAAAACAGTCAGTATTTAACTTGTGTGCAAAACAGAATACTAATTTGCACCCCTTGCATTGTAACATGGTTTTGTCAAGGAGACTGAAATAAGAAGTTTCTCAAGTTAAGATCCTTAATGAATAAGGCCCCAGATCCCTAAACTATTTGCTTATTTTCATATGACTTTAAGTAGGTGTCCTTTGTAATATCTTTCTACCCCTAAAAGTGAAAAATTCTGCACAAGGCGTTCCAGCCTAGCGTTTCCAGACATTTCAGATAATGCGCACACTTACATCATTTTAACTTGTATTATAATTTTAACTTGTATTATTGTTCTTATGCAGAAATGTGTGTGTAGAAATGTTATGTTTACACAAGAATGTGCTAATTAATCTTCAAAAGTGCCCTATTGAGACCAAACAATGTTCTAAGTATAATGCTCTATAGTAATACATGACCAATGACTAATATTATTCTCTAATAGAATAAGTAATTCATAAAGTCTTTAAGGCGAGTTGTCATCAACCTGCTGCTTACAACAAAGGGAAACATCAGTCCCATCTACATGATAATAAAAAAAATAATGTCTTTGATGAAAGAAAGTATCAAATATCAAATCTAAATAGCTTTTTAAATTATTTTCTATGGCCACTACCACTGCAGTTTTGGTTTAAAATGAGTTAATTGGTTAGCAAAATAAACATACATCAACAACTCCCTCTGCAGTTATAATAATAAGTATATCACAGTGGAATATAATTCATAGACAGTGCGCTAGAATAGTTAAGGAAACCAGCAAGGCTTATTCTGCCCTTACCTTACCACCACTGTTTAACCTTCTTTTTATGAAATATTTCTACCTGTGCCACCTAGGGTCAATTTGGAGTAATCTAAATGCTTGTTTTCATTTTCTTGTACTGAATTATTTGATTCCATTAGGCACGGTAGCCTAGTGGTTAGCACTTCTGCCTTACAGCACTGGGGTCATGAGTTCAATTTCCGACCATGGCCTTATCTGTGTGGGGTTTGTATGTTCTCCCCGTGTTTGCGTGGGTTTCCTCCGGGTGCCCCAGTTTCCCCCCACACTCCCAAAAAAACCAAAACATACTAGTAGGTTAATTGGCTGCTAACAAATTGACCCTAGTTTATGTGTTTGTGTGTGTGTGTGTGTGTGTTAGGGAATTTAGACTGTAAGCTCCTGTGGGGCAGGGACTGATGTAAGTGAGTTTTCTGTACAGCACTGCGGAATTAGTGGCGCTATATAAATAGCTGATGATGATGATGATGATGATGATGAACTGATTTTGACAATTTACCTCTATGCTCTAAACTAGTGCTTGGGAATAGTCTGGATCCCTGTACTCTCTTCTTCTTCATGGGGTTTTAATAAAGATTAAATAGAGTTGCAACCATGTGAAAGCAAACACTGCAGTAGTCATTAAGTAGAGATTGTTTCTATAGTTATATTGATACTCTGATATTATTGGTTAAAAGGTATGCACGCAGAGGTTAGAGGTGGGTCTAAGTGTATGGCCAAAATTACAGTTTGATCAGGCTTCATACTGGTCACTGATTACGCTGCTAGGCTGCATCTGAAATCCAACAATGACATCATTTTCGGGGAGGGTAAAGAAAATACCCATAGAACATTCTCATCAATGGACTAGCGTTAACATTTGCCAAAAAATATGCGACTCCATTAAAGTAGGATTATTAACATGTGTGGGTTTAATTTTTAATTAAGAGAACTATCTAAACTAAATTCATAGTTGTATATATTTTGGCACGGGGTGTGTTTATGGATTGAAAATGGAGAAAAGTAATCTTTAGTTTCAGGTAAATGAAACATACTTCACAGGAAAAGGAGCAAAACGGTGAAATGTTCTGCAAATTGTATTGATATTTGAGGACACAAAATGTGAATATTTTTTTAGCTAACCAAAACATTCTAGTTGACTAAAATTATTTTTGGATCATTAATAAAGGGTGTATACAAGTACAGTTTTGGAATCAGGGTGTATACAAGTACCGCTCTGGAATCAGGGTGTATACAAGTACCATTTTGGAATCAGCAAGGAATTATTTGAAAGAGACTGGATTAACAGACTAGCAGACAGTTAATTAATTTTAACTTAATGAATTTTAGATTATTTCTTTCATTTTTATGATTATGTTACGACCAAGTTCATAATTTGTTGAATCTCTGTGTAAAAAAACAAAACTAAATCTGAAAGCTTAAGTTTACACCACTTAATAAAGAACTTCAAAATCGGCATAGAGGTTTTTTTTCATGCAATTCATAGATTAAGTTTTCTGTGCAGCTCACAATAATGTCAAATACCTTAAATTCACCTTCAAGATTCAGAGTTTACTGCCTGAAAGCCATTGTAGATTTTGGTCAGCACTTGTAAGCTTGATGCAATTAATATTTATTTAGCATAATATATTACACAAGCTTTCAGGCCAAAAGCCCTTTATTAAGTGCAGAAACCACAAATGATATGCAGCAACAAGGATAAATAGTTCAAGTTCTTCTAATTAGGAACATTAAGCTAATCATATTTCTGTGCTGTCACCGATTCTGCTATTATCTGATTGTACTGTATTGTATTGTTCAGTTTAGGCATCCTTCAATAAATATGCATTGGATAATTGCAGTGTGTATAGTGTATAGGATTTAATAAATTAACTCTCCTAAAATGAGCTAAGTTGCTCCCATTGTGGTGACAGTAGACTCTGAATTTGGCGTGACTCTTGAATCTGATGCCCTAGGCTCAGATCTATGTAACTTCTCCATAAATCCAGCCTGCAGACAGGTTCTCTATTTTCGTACTATATGGCTTACATTTAACATTCCCATTAGAGGTTGCTACCCTTTTGGATAGAAGGATTCCTGGCCAATGAATAGGTATGTTGATATCCCTAGAGGCTCCTACAGGATATTGTCCAAACCAGACTGTATTCTTTCTTCCCATAAATAGACTTTCTAAACATAAATATAATCACTGTATGTGTCCACTCTAATTAGTTTTCTTTTACTTGCCCTCATTTTTACTAAAAAATATTTTTTTAACAGATCTAATTTTTATGAATTGCACACATTAGGGATTACAAGTCCCTATTTATTATTTGCATTTAATAATGTATAGTCCTAGTCCACAAACAGCAGTTTCCAAGTGTATAACTTCTATGTGCCTACTTAAAACATTTTCAGGACACAACAAAGTTAAATATAAATCGCTATGATGCAAGAAGTCTATGAGAGGTTCTTTAATGTAGTTATGTTTAAAAATGATTATCAAAAGTATGATATATTCTTACTGTATGTTTTCCAGGTAAATATAGAACTCTTGTCCTTTGTACTCAATGGAAAACACATGAACTTCAGTAAATTGTTGGTGGATTTGGAATGTTGGGATTAGATTACTTGTTAGGTGTCTAAACGGACTATAAGGTACCCACCAGCCAGGCTCTGGAACTTAAATTTATCTGATGTTACATGGTTGGTCTTTCTCAGAAACACACTAAAACCTATTTTGAAAAAATTAGTTCAGGTAGTAGATGAAACAATGACTTGATAAATTCAGCTCTTAGTGACCTATTTGTTTCTGATAAGGATGAACACATTTGAATTTTGAAAAAAGCAGACCTTCCTTTTTTAGGTTTCTTTCATATTTTCATTGACTTGCAAGATATGCATTCTTGTTTTACACATTTTCATCCACCAATCAATAAAATGACTAAACTAAAAAAGAAAATAAGAAAGCAGTTAAATGCACATTCATACCGGGAAGGTGAATAATATTATAGTATTTTATAGTATTATAGGGCCTGAGTCATTAAGGATAGTAAAGCATAAAAAAGGAGTAACATTTGCACCTGGGCAAAACCATGTTGTATTGGAGGGGGAGGTAAATTTAAAATGTGAGGTAGATTTATAGTTTGGGTAGGGCATGTCCTAGATCAACTTTATATTTCAATGTAATAATAAAGCTAGCAAGTATTTGTGTGCTAGATTAAAAAACAGCCAGTATTTAACTTATGTACAAAATAATAAACTGATTTGCACCCCTTGCATTGTAACATGGTTTGTCCCAGAGAACATTTACTCCTTTGCTTGCCTTAATGACTCAGGCCCATAGTGTATAGTGTATAATATTATAGTGCACCATGGAGGCAGGAGAGGTCCATGGAAACACAGGTCTACAGAGCTGTGTAATCATTACCATACAGCTGTAAGCAGTGGATTGTGGGCTTGGTACTTACAATGGTTCAAGGTTCTGAAATAGGTTATTTTTCACTGGAAAATGTCTTTAGCGATGTTTGCTGTTTAATTTGCGCAAAGATGGACCAGCGTTATATAGGACTTTCAGGCCACATGTTATACAAGTATATTTCTAAGTTAGGTGTTATGGCAAATGATGTAAGAGAATGCAAACTGTTTAAAAGAGTGAGAATGTAGGCTTCACTGATGGTTAATTTTTTACACTGAATTGAATGTGAAGCTTGGTGATAATCACACTGTTTCTTCATTATTTTCTTACTGTGTTAACAGCAGCATGCAAATTGAAAATGTACCTATACCTTTGGTGTGGGTACCGATTTGTTCCTTTTAGCAATTTACCAAAGGTCATTTAGGAGTCTCAAATTGGAGCCCTTTCATATAAGCATAAATGTGTCATTTTTTTGCTTTGTTTTTTTAAATGAGCATTCTTTTAAACAATTAAAATTTATAAATGGTAAACATTCCCACATTATGACTAATACAATGCAATGTAAAAAAATAATTGGATAGTCCTGTAAACATGCACATTACCTGTTTCACAGATTTATCACACATATTTATAACTCCGGAATTTAGGCTAAATGTGTGCTTTTGATGAACGTGTGAAAGGGCTTTAGATATGATATAAAACAAAGAATGTTATCATATGACATTCTACAGACTGACACTGGAGCTCTAAAGGGGTCCCAGAGAAACGCGTGCAACGTTTTTCCTGGGGGAGGCATAAGTGGCTCATTGGACAATGTCCTTGTTTTACCCATAAAGCTAAATTTATATTGGTCATCTGATTTCCACATATTTTAGTTGCTGGGAAATAAATGAAACACACAGAATGTATGATCTCCATTTCATATAAATGTGCTTCACACCACAATCTTCATGCACCCATTTGACAGGAACCTCACAACAATCCTGTGCTGTTGGGACCTGCTCCTTTCACGGTCTCTTAATTTGTGGCTTCCCACTTGCCTTCTCCATAGTTGTTGCCTACTCTCCCGGAATGTCTGGGAGACTCACAAATTTTTGGGAGCTCTGCGGGACTCCCGGGACAGCGGGGCAGTCTCCTGAATTCTGCCCGCTTTGTTGGTGAAGTGGGTGGGGCGGGTCTAATCACAGCCTCCTGGCCCCACCCTGCTACAATAGGTCGAAACTGGTATTGTATAGCAGGGGGCATGGCCTAATGACTCTCTGCCCACTTCAATATTGGGGAAACCCCAGAGAAACAGGAGATGAAGATTGCAAGCAATAAGCTCTATTTAAATATACATATAGAATAAACATGTGGAAGACTTTCCACAAACTGATACAAAGGAAATAAATGCAACCAATTAGATGCATCTTCTAGGCCACACTACATTTTTTCTTTGTGCCCGTTTTCATAAGTATCCTTGATATCAACAGCCTCAGCCACACCCCTAAATTGATAACATAGAGTGTTTTTCCAATGCAGCATGTAGCGTTTTCCTCTGTTTAATACAAATCTAGTAACCAAACCCCACGTGCTGCCTAGTATACCAACCTGAGCCATATCTGCTGCCATATATAGTATGCAGAGCAACATGTGATGAGATGTTTGCTGCCAAGTATTTAAAAAGTTGAGCCATAACTGATGACCAATAAATACAGATTAGTCTTATTTGCCAACAGCAGGGCACTGCAGCAGTCTTTTGCACCAATATTTTTTCTGCTCAGCTATGAGTCTGTCTCACTCCTTAATACCTCGTGCTACTGCCTATGGTGTTATGTCCATATCTATCGTCACCAATAAATATTGTCTGATGCGATTAATGAGGTTCCAAAGCACACAATAGATTTCATAGCATAATATAGCAGAACACAATAATAATACTACAAAGTACAACAGATACCTAAATTGCGCGCTCTGGATCCAGGAACAGTCCATCAAAGCTGCCGTCTGTTGGCAAAGAGACTGTTCCTGAATCAGAGGTCCGCTTATATGCTGTTAGGTTTAGAAAAAAACAGTGATGATGTCACAAATACACACAGATAACACTAAGAGAGTTCTTCATTGCTCCAAGGAATACAATGTTCCAGTATAATGCTGGTCATAAGTCAGTTAATTTGATCTTCTTCCGAAGGTGGGAGCAACTCACTCCAACTGTTGCATACGTGTCTTCCCGCCGTAAAACCATATTAAACTGACCCATAAACAGAGTGCCTTTGAGTATTAATCTCATATTGTTCATAATTAGCAACCGCTAGATGTGGTCGCTTCTGTGTTGAAACCGGGTTTCTGCTGGTAAAATATGGATCACTGTGAGACAAAACTCCATATATTTTAGAGGACCTAAACCATAAATACTGTAATATTGTCTCTGTATCAATAATCTTTAATTTATTAAATAATCTAGTGTGGATTGGAACTTTAGAAAATGTGTACTATATAAGTGTAAGTGTAAATGTAATGTTGTTTACCGATGCGATTGCATTATTAGACGTAGCGTACTAATAGCAACCACACGGTAAACCACAATTAATCAATTAAACCGACTTCATCCAATTGTTTGACTTCAACAATGGCATATCACAGTAACACCCCCGTTATCTCCTCATTGGTCATCAGAGGGGAAGAGTAAGTGTAATCATTTAGTGCTGTCCTGTTTCCCCTGACACTTCTCTTACTTTACACAATTAAATGAGAGTTGGAGTGTCTCACTATATTTGTTCACAAGATACTGCAGGTCCCAATCACTGACCATTTGTATTTCACATCAGATGTATTTTATTAGCTTCAAGTACGTTATTTTGGTTGCCCTTACTTTATTTGTAACGTCTGCAACATTTTTGTTATTGTGTTGTATCTAAAAGACAATAAGACATTTTTACAAAATAGTAGAAAACAAAAAAGGGATTTCTGGACAGAACGGTTAACGGCTAAACCTGGATCCCAGCCAACAAAAAGTTATATATCGATGCTTGGAGAATGTCGACTGGTTATTTTTCCAGTCACCAGTAATGTTTGAGGACTTCCCAGTCCCATATGGTTCATAGGTTCATGTTATGAGAACAAAATCTGTGGTCTCATCAGTAAAGGGCACCTTGTTTCCTGAAGTTCAAGCCAGTGCAGTAAGCATATCTGACAATATAATTAGCTACTGTGGAGATGCAAGTAAACAAACCCATAGGCTGAGCAATGCTGGCTGGGAGAATGTAGTCTTGGAAGGAGGCCACTTCTTAGCAGCCAGCACACAGCCACTTTATGTTGAAATGGGATGGGAGGTATTACAAGAAGAGTAAGTATAGAAAGACATATAATGGACCTGCACCAAACTAAGATTTTAGGAATTAGACAAGAGTTGGCTGGGGGACGGGGTCATGGTACTCTTGAATATTCATGACAGGCTGCAAAAGCTGGTAATCAGAAAGATAATTCTGGAAGAGATGTAAAGACTCTAATATGTCCTGGAGAAGCATCAGACGATCTCCTCACCATTTCCTCACCAAAAGATGGCAACTCTATAAAGTATGCTGAAAACTTTGTATACAAACTATCATAGACATTTATTAAATTATACAAACATTACCGGGTTAATTTTTATACATTTAAAAGCATAAGAGGATACGTGGTGGGCTACAAGTAGGAAGATGTGTGCGATGCTATAAGAAACACCCAAGTCCAAGGACCATATAACACAATCAGTACTAGGATACAGTAAGTACAGTGTTATTACCATACATGTAAATGTGTCAAATTTGATGGAGTAGGTCAGTTATTTCAACTTTAATCCATAAGTTATAATAATTAATAAGAAATAAGTAATCCTATAGTTTCCTGTGTTAGGTACTTTTCATTTTTACATATTATAGATATATTTGTATATTTTGAATTTGTTCTTTGTTGTTGAAGAACCAAAATGATGGTTGTTTCTGAAAAACATATAGCCTCAATCTAAGAATTTCACTTGCACCCGGAAGGTTTTATTTGGATGATATACACACTTTAATTGGGCGATACTATATCCCTTATTCTAGTAATTGGTGTTTTGACCTTCAGTTTATTGAGAAGAATGACAGAGAACAAGAAGTATGTTTTCATATACTTTTAAGTGTTAAAATATGGCTCTACTGCCATCTATGGCTAAAGCTGTAGCTGTTTTTATATATTCATGTCGTACAAATAAGGCGGAGTTATTATAACAAAAGCCTATGTTTTTGGTGAAAACGTCAGAATAACAATGACCGCATGAACTGTGCAATTCTTTGTTCTCACTAATTGGTTAAATAAACTTTTTATAATCCTGCATTCCATATCTACTCTCCTTGTAAATGAAAATGATGTAATCCTCTATCATTAGGAAGATTATTGCACTAGACCTGTAAATGGCTAAATATGAGCAGCCACAGGTGAGACATTTTGCGGATTTGTGCACTCTCCGCATATAACTGGACGAAAGGTTACACTCACAAAAAATCACATATTTAAATAAATCATGTTTACATCAGAGCTACCTGGCTATTGGACATACATCTGTGATACCAGCAAGGTTCTGCAAAAGCATGTAGTTCAGATTCCAACACAATAAACAAGCACAGGCATCAAACAGGAAGTGTCTTTTATAGGCCCAAACAGGAAATGATATCCAAGATGGAATCTGCACAACATAGCCCTGGCCATCTTGGATACGGGATATTGTAAGGGCAAGTTCATAACAGAGAACCAAGATGGAATCTTCATGAAACAATCCTAACCATCTTGGATGAGGGCTATTCTATAGGCAAGTTCATAATAGCTCCTCTGCATTTTCTGGATGTGAAGCACTGGGTGAGTAATTATAACCCTAATTTTAATATTTTCTATTTTGATATGTTTCAATTTGAATATGAGTGTAAGTACACTATACGTAAACCTTATATGAAATATGTTAACAGACAGAAATAAGTGCAGTATACACAAAAGTGTATGTGCAATCTAAGGTTACATCAGTACGCATACAAAATAATGATATTACAAAATAAATTAACAACTCTAAACAGTATAATCATTAATAAAAATATGGTTGGTTAAAAAAAATACTTATTTATATATTTTTGTATATTAAATACTTAAATCAAGATGTTCTTAGATTTTTTAATGTGTACTGTACTTACAATGTGTTTTCATGGTCTATCTCAGTAGTATACACATGTTCTATGCTAGCCAGTGGCATGCATGTACTTTCCAAACAAAAACTATGCCCCGACAGTCATCACTATCAATCAACACTTACACCTGACCTGTAGCTGGTGCAAATGATACAGCTCAAACAAGCATACGTACGAGAAACACAGGACTTGACTTGGCCGCATCTGCATTGGCATATCCTTGGCACACATTTACTGTACACTGCCAATGTTTGGCTGGCCCTTCCTATCCCTGTTCCATTCTCCAAGTTGTAGGCAGTCGAAAGTGATGTTAAGCGCTTGGACATGAATAACATGCAACTGCGTTTATTGGCGCAAGGTTCATTTCTGACGATGAGCAGGGTTATTTCATGCAAGGTGCAACACGCAAAACGGACTTAAATCTGAACATGAATCAGGCCCAACATGTGGGATATTTGAAATATTGCAATATTGTTCTTTCAAATCACATATTGTGTCCAGCCCTCCACCATGTGAGTTAAATATAATTGAGTGCTACAGATGTTAGAAATTAAAGAGTACTTTGTTCAATTGAACAAAATGCACCTACGATTTTCATTTGTTTTGACTTGGTAAGATCTTAGAGGAATTTGTCCCAAGTAATTTTCTAAGCTGTTTGCATGACAGAGAGCTCTGCGGAGAAGCACAAATGTAATGAAACAAGACAGGCGGCTCACTTGCAGTACCAGTACCATAAATGATGTGCTACATCTTTCATCAAATCTTGAAATGTCATACCCACTTTTACATTCCTGTGAGGTTTTTCATTACAAGTTTTTTCCTCCTTTGTGCTCTTTTCTTTACTATTCAGTTTTTTTGCAGAGACTATACCTGAGATAGGTGACAATTCTTAAGTTAAAAGAATATGTTCTGTCTTTGAAAGTAAAACAACCATCCTATCATGCCGGTATTGGCCCATTGTCAATAAGAAAGCTTCCTATTTTCAAGGCTCATATGTAACTTCACAGAGCTTTAAAATCCCTTAGATGCTTTGTGCTGAAAAACTTCCAAAAGCGCCATACAGATAGCAATGAATGGATAAATAAATGGTAACTAATGAGGGAGACACAACATTGGATCTGTTGTGACTGTTCTTCTAGCCTGTCCTTGAGCCTGACCCTCACCTGAACGGAGTTCAGAGATATGAGGAGTAGAGATGAGCACAATTTTCAAAACTATTTAGCAAAATATTTTCCGTGTTTTGAACTCATCTGTAAGTTGATGGTAATCCTTGTAATTGTAATGGGGCAGCTTTTGTTCCAGACAGACTATTTAAAGCCTGACTTAACGTTGCAGCATTATTTTGAGCAGCACATACCTAACTCGTTACGGGCCCGTGTACATTCGAGAGGCGGATCAGGACACTCATGTCCAAGTGCAGTAAAGTAAGGGGATTGAAATGCAAGGTTAGCCTTGTTTCTCTATGAGCAGCACCCATATTTAGAGTTAAGTCTGACTAATATAATTTAGAGGCATATTTTTTGCACCTACACAAACTTATGCACTTGTCATGGAAAAGTTCTATGCGTACTATGCAAGTACTAACTTCTGTGTTGTTTACACTAGTATTTAAATTTGAGCTGCACCTAACAGTAATGCAAATCAGTATGGGTTGAGGTATTTAACTTGAATATGTGCATATTTGAGCCGTTAAGTTTGCAACTTTACATAACCCCTTTAGATCTGGCAACGCAATTATATAAACCTGAACATTCCTAAAATAAAAATATTTACAAATGTAACACATAAAACACTGCCTAGATGTCCACCAACTGTCATCTGGTAAATCTGAAGGCCACTACTCGATTCATCTGGACCTCTCTGCTGCATTTGACTGTTAACCATTCATATCTCATGCAAACGCTACTTTCTCTAGGTCATCGGGACACGGTCCTATTCTGCATCTCATCCTACTTAAGAAACCACTCCTTTGTGTTCATGTCTCTACATCCATCTTCTCTCAGCTTCCTCTATTACTTGGAGTACCACAAAGTTTGGTGCTAGACCGTGTCCTCTTCTCTATCTATACCACTTTTCTGGTAAAGCTAATAAGTATCTTTGGATATCACCTTATGCAGATGATCCCCAAATGTACTTATTTTTTTGAACTTTCACTATTTGTGCTGGCCCGCATTTCTGCCGTATCAACTTGAATGTCAGCTTGCCACCTCAAGTTCATGCGTTCTAAAACTGATCTAATAACATTTCCAACAGTCTAAAAAAGCTGCCTACATGATATATCTATATCTGTTGACAACACAATAATAATCCCTACCCCTCAATCTCACTGCCTAGGTGTCATTCTTGACTCAGAATTATCCTTTGTACCAACATCCAATTTGTGTTTCATAATTGGGACACAGTAATAAAATAAGACAGAGTATTAAAAGACAGAGATAGTGGTAAGAGTGTGCTGCTTGCAAACTTATAAACTATAGGAAAATAGGTGTTTTATACTCCTATTAGCTAAAGTTTAAGTGCCATATATTTTATACTGGTCTAGTCATAAAGCAAAGTTCTTCGTGGGACCATATGATCCAATCACACAAAAAAATGTTGATTTTGGGGTCAGAGGTTTATTGGATTGGTGTAGGAGAATAAATGTAAGATTTCCTTGAACTGTATAGAGGGGTAGAAATCAGGTAGCATAGTATAGGGAAGTTAAAAAGGTGGTTTGGAAATTTCATATGCTTGCCCAAAGTGGTGAGTTTTCAAAGAAATCTTGATGGTTTAAAGAGTAAGAAAGATAGGGAGGGAAGTCCAGAAAGTAGGTGCAGACGAAGTCCTGTAATTGGAAAAAGGAGCAAGTAATATATTTAAGCTTGAAAGTCTGGTTAGGGGAAGATAAGCAAATGTTGGGACTCTGACATTATATTTTATCTATATATTCTATCTGGCATGCAGTACCTCTGTAGTACCTCTGTACTATCAGAGGTGCTGCTATTGTAAATGGACCACTCTGCAGGAGTTAATCTCATTAACTCCTGGATGCTAATCACCTGTGGCTGGCCTGTAAGAGACTGATTTTCCCTGCAACCTATGCAATTCATTGATTGCCCTTGCTGCTGCTGTTTGTCTTTAAACCCCGTGAATATTCTGCTCTAGACTATGTATTTCGATGCCTGGACCAACCCTTTTGCCTGGTGTTTGCCTATCATCTGTGTTACCATTTCCCAGCCTCCGATTTGTGGTGCCCGCTATCTGCCCCATTGGACTCACCTATGTTAGTTCAGTTTCACCATCCAGATTTACAGCTCGATCTTGCTTCTGCACCTTCCATTGCACTGTACTGGTCTCCAGCGCCATCTCCACAGAGGCCACAACTGGCATTACATCCATCCTCATCTCTGCACTGACAAACTTCCCAGCTTACCTGGATCTCCATGCTACCTGTGCCTGCAGATCATCTCACCGACCTGGTAACTAGAGTCCCCAGCTTCACTGCTTGATCTGACAATCCTGCCATCCTATACCAGCACTTAACCCTGTACTGCAGTTTACTCTTTTTACCTTGGAAGCTGCTGTTTCTAAGGACTAAGTCTTGCCATTCACTGCATCCGTGCCTCATTTATTATCAGAGTATACCTGTTTTCTCCACTGTTTAACTCTGCAATTCCTATGAACGGAGTTGCTGTTTACTATTTTCAGCACCAATTGGCTTTCCGTGTACCTCTGCTTTAATAAAGACACTTTGTTTTTTCAAACACCATTGCCTCTCCCTGAGTTTGTACTAACAGTAAGAAGGGAATCGCAATAGTGAAAGGGGGTGGGTTAATGAGTGCATGAATTAAACATTTTCAGAATATGCATATCCAACAATGAAAAAACTTTCTTAGAATACTTTAATTTATTCACTGACGAGCTCATTTAGAGTTGGACGGATTATTTGGTGTAAGACATGCATTCGTAACTGCGCATGCACACAAAAAATGCATACGCATATGTCTGGATCTTCATTTTTGCATGTGGTTGACCTGCGTTCCCTTACACCTGGAAAGGCACAACAAGGGCAGGTTGGTCGCAAGCGGGGAGTGCAAGCACAGACTGAGTACAGTAAGGGCATGTTCACATAATTGCGCCATAATTAGATACAGACACATCTCTAGCCAGGGGTGTAGGTATCGGGGGGGCAGAGAGGGCAGTTGTCACCCATGATTTGCTGGGTGTGCAAAGACTGTTTACCCCCCCCCTCCTCCATGAACTTGTACACAAAAGCCTTCATGATACTTTCTGAAATAATAATATCTGTTCTAAACTTGTGAAACTTTATTAAAATATAGATTGTCTTAGTATAACTACCAAATGTTCTTTAGTATAGATTTCTTTAATATAGATTGTTTGATTTGTTTATTTAAAAACTCTAAGTAAAGAATAGGGCAGTTGATCTTAAATTTTCTCAGTTTGAGGCACCCTTAGGGTGTCCATAATTTTTTCAAGGAACCCCTAAGTCAAAATATTTACCAAGAAGTCCTCCTGCCTTGCTTACAAACGACCCTGGCCGAGGCACCCCTGTGAGATTGCCGCGGCACCCCAGGGAGCCACGACACACAGTTTGGGAACCACTGGATTATGGTAAGGATAATGAAACATGTCAATTTTTAAGATGAACAAGTGAATTTATCTTTCTAACAGCTAGTGTACAAATTGGTAATTAATATTAATAATAATATGTATTTAATAATGTATATATACATGTTTGGCCAACCCCTGAAACACTGACAAAAATTAACATAGAATTGGGAGTCCATGTATATCTACAGTCACTGCTACAACTGTTGTAAAACGAGATACCAAATGCAGGAAAAATGGTCTCCAAGCCCTATAGAGGTCCTTGGCCTTTTGTACCCCCCCCCCCCATGGAAATTTTCATTTGAATGCCCCTGTTCCTAGCTATGCCTTTGACCAGAAACAATGTTCATAAACAACATACTGGTGTCTCCTTTAACTGAAAACATCCTAGGGATACATGTGCTCCTGTGACACAGCACCCAGGTGAAGTGGGGAGTGTTTATATTGGAGTTTACACAAGTGGTCGAAGTGAAAATTAATACAGCAGCCAAAAGAGGCCATCTTGCAACACCAAGGTTTAGGATCTGTAATGCCTGTGGTTGCTTCTCAACTGGACATAATGGAAAAGGACAATGTGATTTCTTGTAGCTTTAGTAGGTTAGCAACTTATAGGACCACAAAGAAATAACACCATTGCAAAAGTAACTTCTGACTACTTATACTGCTCTACACCAGCTGAATACAGCAAAAACACCTACCATACTTCACACTGATCTATCTATTGCTGTGTGAGTCAGAGATTAGGGGCTACATGTGGTCCAGAGTCTTATTTTACTTAAATGGAAGAAGTACTTGCAGGAAAGAGGTGTAATTTATGCAGGTGATATTAGACACATTACTAAACAGCCAGACTTGTCACTTTCCCTTCTGATCAAAAACAAGTGTCCACAACCATACTCCAGCCTTCCCCAATGAAGAAGGCTTTACACCTTTCAAATAGATGAATGATGTTAAGAAACAAAAAGGTAATACAATGATACATCAATGTGGTCAGGGTTGGTCCAGCCAACACGTTAATCTACTTGCTTTAGTGATGGTTCATCAAAAAACACAAGAACATCCCATCAACATTTATACAAAGTTCTGTATAAAAAATAATATGTTGCAGGTGGCATTAATACAATGGTTCAAAACTTGGCACATTGTAAATTCCCAAATTTATCAAAGGAACTTAAGGCCTTACTACCTGGAACTGACATTGAAAAATGTAAATAGTTCACAGAAATTTCATTTGGCTTGACCCAGATATGTAATTTCAATTAGAAAAACTGCACTCAAATTAAATTACAGGTGGGCCATGTAGATGTCCTCTTACCCTGAACCAGGATTTTGAAAAACCCCCAGCCATACAGCTGACCAACTAACCAAAGTGGATGCAACTGGGTTGGTAAACTCTGTATTGTTAAATCTAGTCAACTGGACCCACATCCAATCTAGACATAGTAGAGAGAAGGCCTGGTATGAGTAGTTACAGCAACAAGGGATCCTGACAATGGACTTGATAGCAGTGGCAATAGCCACAGTGGGGACCTTACAGTGCATCTGATCTAGGCAGTGGTTGATTATATATTTTTATTTTATATATGTATACTGTAGGGGCACCGCAAATTAAACAATAAAAAACACAATCTTCAAGCGCTTAAATACAGATTCAAATAGTAAGAAATTCCGTTTTCTATCACCGCTTACTAATCAATTGCAGCTGTTTAACCAGGGTGGATGCCAACCCTGCATGAGACAAATTAGTTTTCAAAAAAGATGAAACAGCGCAATTAATCCTGTAAGAGGGATTCAAAACACCACTCTCAGTGGTTTAAATCAAATTGTAATACATTTATTCCCATATAGACATAATGATAAAACATTTGTATCAGCTTTTAAAAAATATACACATTAGTTATGTAGACTGTTAAAACCAATTGCTTAACATTCTACAGTATATATCCACATACAAATATACAGGTATTTGTTCTTTCTGAAAGCTGACAACCACAGTATTGCACATTTAAACCCTCATTGAGAAGCTATAGTCTCCTCAATCCGGTTATATTTAGTATTGAAATAAACCTTTAATACTAAACGGAACCAGATTGATGAGACTACAGCTTCTCAATGAGAGTTTAGATTTAGGATACTGTGGATGTCAGCTTTCAGAAATAAAAAACAGATTTATATATCTATGTGGATATATAGATTTTAAACAATTAGTTTTAACTGTCTAAGTAACTAATGTGTATATTTTTTTGCAAGCTGATACAAATGTTTTGTCATTATGTCTATTTGTGATATATTACAATTTGATTTCACTGAGAGTGGTGCTTTGCATCTTGATGGGTCTAAAGCTCCATACCTGGCCGAGGTGCCCTTGAATAAGAGGATTCAATTTGTCCTCTCCTATCTAATAGAACTGAATACACTCTCTATTCAGCAACATTGAATGTGACAGAACAGATTGTGCCCTGCAATGTAAGCTGAAGCTTTTGTTTGGTTTTTTTTTACTCTAAATTAATTATCTTTATTTAAAAACAATGTAGATTAAACTTGGCAACAACTGTTAGAGTTGCACATTTTAAAGTATATTTCCAACAGTTTAGCTTCCACAGACATCGTTGCTCATTTTCCATTTCTGCTTTTCATTTCCTGGGCATTTTTGAGCGGTATAAGAGTTTGAGCAAATATCAGGATATTTAGAAATCCAAACGATTTCTCAGTTTTAATTTACAAACTGTATGGTTTGTGAGTATTAGAAAAAGCTTTCCAAAGGCAAAGTAGTTTGTTTCTTTAGCTATAAACTAATAATACCCATATTTCACAAGTTTCATTACTCTATGAAAAAACAAACACATCTGCAGGAAATAAGCCTTTATGAATCAACCAATTAACAAAAAAAAGCAGACCAAAATGGGTGTTACGCAACTCCCCTGGGAATTATTGTATGTACAAATACTCTGCTATGCTAGAATTCTTCAATTCATAGCACAGTTAAATTAACATTATCTTTATCACTTAAAGGTTGATTTTCTATCCATTCCAGGTCATTTATTTATTGCACACAGTTGGTTGTAGACTAAGTGAGAGCATGATTAATAAATACTGTACTTACTATATAATTTTATTGTATATATGATACGCACATATCAAAAATGTAAAGAAAAAACCTCAGCATGAGTTGAATGGTGCCCATGAAAATCATGTGTTTATCATTCTTGACTCTTCTAGTACAACTTTTATATTTACAAGCCCATTAGCCTCCAATCTTCTGCACTTGGTCTTAGTAATAATTAAAAATTTCATCCACAACCTCATGAAAATATTAATTTGAACTTTTATTGGACTATCATTTAACATAAGCTTGGTTGTCTGCGATATACAATCCTATATACTATCCTGTTAAAAATATGCTAACAAATAGTCCTGGGTAGTGAGGGAGAGCTGTTTTGGGTCTTATCCAAAGAACAAGGGCAGAACCACAGGGACGGTGCAGACATTACCAGGACCGGGGGTAGGGGGCCCTGGCAATGCCCCCACTATCCTCAGAGTGGAGGTCTCTTTTGAGCGAGCCAGGGAAAATAGAGCTGCACCGCTGTGCCCCTACCCAAATTTGCTATGAGGCTCGGTAATTCACTATTCCACCCTTGCTAGAGAAAATTATTTAATAACATTGTTTAAAAAAAATGCACATCTGCACTAAAACCACTGCAAACAATCAGATATGTGCATCCATTTTCTAACTTGCACTAGACAAATGCACGTTTAAGCAATGTTAGGAAATAACCTTCAGAATCTCTCTCCAGAAAAAAAACGTAAGTGATGCTTGTCCCTCCCTCCAGCAGAGAAACCCTTGTGATGATGTCATGGTCATTAACATAGTTTCAGATAATCCCACAGTGCCTCATACGCATAATACAAAGAGATCCCATAGAAATAGTGTATGTACGGGAAGCGATCAGGTGATCACTGGATTCTTTACTTCTCCTGAAACTATTAATCACAATCACCGACGGTGATTAAAAGAATCATTAGGAGAAACCCCTGGGACATTGGATTCTTCAGTTCCCTGGAAGCAGTGTACCACTAACATAATCCTACATCTATGATAATGACAGAGTTAAGGAATGCTTCATCATAGAATTCTATTTTGAAAACATTCCATGACAGATAGTATAATTTTTGAAGGGAAAACATTTAGTTATTAAAGCTATAAACATAAGGAAATTATAAGACTCTATTATAAGATTATAAAACAACCATAATAATAATAATAATAATAATAATAATAATAATATTAAACAGCTTTGCAGAATACAAAATAATATTCAACATGGATTACAATAAACCGTAAAAGTCAAACAAAAACCTTTTAGGTGCCAGCAGAGCAGTTTGTCTGTACAGATCTATAATTCAACCCTAAAAGATGGCCAGTTTATAAAGTATAAAGGGATGAGAATTGTTCTAAAAGTACAAGGTTATGCTTTTAATCTAATTGTACCTTCACTACAGATAACAGATAAATACATCACAGTGAGTTATTTTGTATTTTTAAAACAATGACACCACTTATTCATGATCTGCACTTAAAATAACAACTATTGAAAGATATAGCAATGCAGCTTAAGAGGACCCAAAATGCATGGTCACCTAAACATATGCAATATATCTGTTGGAATCTAAACTGGAAATACATATACACAAAACATATTTAATGTAGCCAAATAAAACAGACGTTGTCTAATGAATTATTATTATTATTATTATTATTACTACTATTATAGTTAATTTGTAAGGTGCTACAGTGGATAAACAAAGCATACATAAAACAGGGAAATACATGGTAGACAAAATAAATGCAGATGTGAAAACGAATGGCAGGGAGAGTCCTGCTGAGGAGAGAGCTTACAAACTGATGGAAGAGAGATAACAGGAGTTTGTGTGGCTCACAGTGGAGATTGGGACATATTAAGGGTCCACCAGTGTGAGTAGTATAAGTGGGAGTAGGATAGACAATAGTAAAGAGGTCGGTTTTCAGAAAGTGTTTTAGGATTTGAAGGGCTGGGAAGAGTCCACTCAGGCATGGTAAGGAATTCCATAGGTGGGTGGCAGCATGAGAGAAGTTTTGTGTATGTGAGAGAGAGGGGATTAGCAGACAGGAGGCGAGAAACAGGAAAGAGGCAGATATCATAGGACATAAGAGAGTATTTCGAGTTTAGGTTCGTTATGTATAATGAGGTGATTTTGTTGAGGACTTTTATAGATGAGGGCAAGTAATTTAAAGAGAATTCTGGAAAATATAGCTAGCCAGTGTAGAGATTTGATAGAGTAGTGGTGAAATGACAAGATCAGAAGATAGGAAAATCAGTCTTCCTGCAGCATTTAGGATGGATTGAGGAGTGAGGGCAATGCTAGATAGGAAAAGGTTGAGGTAGACGAGATGGGAGATCATGAGAGAATGGATAAAAACTTTTAATGCATCTCATGAAGAAAAATTATTTTCTGGCAATATTAGTATTCATAATATTTTTAATGTCGGGCTGACAGGACTGTGAGAGATTGGATGTGAGAAGTAAAGCAGGGGTAGAGTCAATTATAACACGAAGATAGCTGGATTGAGAGACTGACGATATTGTTGACAGGTAAGATATTGACTCTAAGGGGCATATTCAATTGTCGGCGGAAACGCCGAAAAACTCGCTCTCATCGCACTATTACCGTTACTACGGTAATAGTGCACGTAAAAACCGTTAATACGGTAATTTTCTAGCTGGATTTCAGCTCGCAGCTCCCTGAGCCGCAAGCTGAAATCCAGCTAACTATTACCGTCTTAACGGTAATAGTTTTTACGCGCCATGGAAACGGCACAATTTAATATGCCCATAAGAAGAGAAAACAAGATAAGTTCTGCTCTGGACATTCTGAGCTTTAAGCAGCATTAGGTCATCCATTTGGAAATTGCAGAGAGATGGTTGGATATAATCTACATATAGGTGGAACTGGAGGTTGAATAAGCGTATTAGTTCATCATCATCATTTATAAGGAGCCACAGATTCTGCACCACTGAATAGTCAGTATACAGATACTTCAATACAAAATAACAAATACATGAATAAAGTTAAAGTCTTGTTTGCTTTATGATTCATATGATTATTGTTAAAAGTCAGTTTAGGCCTTCTAAGGGAATCAAATGGCAAACATCACTTATTGAAAACCAAACTAAGCAGAGGCTTCTACACCAAAATATATTTTAAATATATTGTTATTTTGTATTTCTTCTTTTTTATGAAGCTGCTCTACTGTCTCTTCCTAAGACACTAAGACCCTAAACTACAATAAACCTAAACTAAAACAATGTAATAGTACTGCATGTGTGTTTTCCAGTCAACACACAAATCTGTGAATTAGCAGCTCTACCATTGTGTGGATGACATCAATCTCACTCAATGATAGTGCTAAATCTGCAGCTAACCACAGGATGTGATGGCATACCATGTCTGTATCATGTGAACATGTCCATTAAAGCTTCTTTCTTAATCGTCATAATTTAATTGTTTTTTGGAGTTTGAGTGGAAGAGTTTCAATAGTTTTCTTAAATTTTAGATGGTGTGCAAGTGTAACATTCCCTAATTGTATATGTTAAACAGTAAGGGTTTTTTGTGTATGGAATTTCAAAGCTTTTTGTAAAGTTGAAATATTTAAATTCAGAAGCCTATAATTTTATGGCACACAAGAACCACTTAGCCCATATATTTTCCACTATTTTATCTTAATCCTTAATAACCAAGCATGTTTAAATTGTTCCATTATATTAGGCTATACCACCTCTTTTGGATGCCTATTCAACCAATCCACATTTTGGTAAAGTCATTTTTCCTCAGATTTCCTCTAAAGCTAGCACCCACCATTTCAAGCTAATGTCTTTATATCACACATACCCCCCTGCCACCAGCTTTTTGATAGTCTGCCATCATCTTTTCTGTCACATTCCCCCCTGCCACACCACTTTTTCAAACCATCATCCCAGCATACCAAGTTTTTTCTTGTCACCCCATATGCACACAAGCTTTTTTCCCACATAAAACGTCAAGGATGTGTAGAAGAAGAGGGCGATAAATGGTGTTGAAAGTGATATTATGGAGAGGTGATGGCAGTTTTGGTGTTTGATGGGGGTTGAGAATGGAGTGAGGGCAGGGCCGGATTAAGGGAATGTAGGCCCCGGGGCTAAGGGGCCCTCCATTCCCCGCGAGTCCCTCAATGTGAGCCGTCCACCGCCCCCCACCCCCCGCGAGGACCCCCCAAGCACTTACCTGTCACTGTAGTCCTCCGTCCCGGCGCGCTGTAAGCTCCTTACTGAGGAGATCTCGCGAGAGTTCATGAACTCTCGCGAGATATCCTCAGTAAGCAGACTACAGCGCGCCGGGACGGAGGACTGCACTGACAGTACTCAGCAGCATCGATCGGGCCGGGGGCGCCCCCGCCCCCGACCGATCAATAATGCTGCTGAGGAGTTTTTAAGGGCCCCCTGGATGCCCGAGGCCCCTGGGCTATAGCCCAGTTAGACCTCGGGTTAATCCGGCCCTGAGTGAGGGTAGGCAAAGTTTGCTAAGTGGTGATAAACAAGCAGTTGGAGTGACACCCTGAGTCTAGAGATGGTTAATTCAGAAATGGTGTCATAAGTGCATTTTTAAAGGAGAATGGGAATAGACCAGTGAAGAGAGACAGGTTGAAGAGGTGAGGTAAATTGTAAGACAAGAAGTGGCAGAAGACCAATTCAAGGGAAAGTCAATCATAGTTGGTGGGGGGTGAAGTCCCCTTGGAGAAACCAAAGGTGGAAGTAATTAAAAGATGTTTCCCGGTGGCAGAGCCTGTGTGGTTTTCAATGGAAATGTTGAAATCACTTGGGAGTCTATTTATAAACACTGTGTGGTGGTAATCAATATGCATCCCTGCAAATTGCTGCAATGCATAATGAAACACTTCTGCAATTTACTATTCCAGGGATGTTCTGGGAGCCTCTGGAGTCGATTCCCTCCTCAACTAAGTATTTTCTCTCTTCACAGTCAGCCTAACACTGCCGGCGAATGAAGAAAGTGCAATGTGCATGCACGTAGCACTTTTCCAGTGAGTGAAGCCTGAGGGGCTTCAGCTGGATCTCAATGAAAAAGACCAGTAACACCATCCTGAGATGACATTACTTTGCTGTGAAATGTAATAAATTAACAAATGCTGCTGTTCCCATGGAGGTCTATGCTCTAATAATTAGGTTAATGCCAGAGAAATCTATCATTTCTCAGAAGATAACCCTTTTGTAAATAACAAAACACAGTGAAAGAGCATTTTGACAACATTTACGCTGACATTTTTGCTCTTCACTGCTTATGAAATAGACTCCCTCTTAGATGAGAATTTGGTCAACAGACGGAATAAGTGAACAAAGTAGAAAAGTTGGGAGAGAGAAGAATATATAGAGATGCTGTGGACTTCAAAGGACGAGAAACAGAGGGACGTATCTGGGGTTGCGAGTTGGAAGGTCTACCAAGGAGAAAGTAGGTTGTCTACTATGCCAGGTTTCCATGTCTGATAATATGACTGAGGGACAGAGCTGCAGGGATCAAAATGTCAGAGGAGGGGAGCCAGGTTTGTTAGAAACAGATCTCGCATTCCAGAGTGTACAAGAAAAAGGTTAGGGAGGGTAGTAGTGAGATATGGATAAAGTTGGGTGTACAGGCAGTATACAGTGGATGGGACATTTTGGGGTGAAAAGACTGAGAATTTTGGATGAGATGTCACCAACAGCCATGAGAAAGAGCAGATTAAGAAAGGGAGGAAGTGGTTGCTCCATTGCTATCCCTCTGGCTGGGTAATAGAATAGGCAGCCTCAGCCAATCTGAGACACTGACATTTGGGCTCAGTGGATTCAGTAGCTGAACATAGTTAGCAACAGTAATACTTGACCTCAGTGGGTTCAGCAGCTGCACATACATTGCTGTCCACTAGGTCCACAAAACAACCTTGTTTTTGAAGTGATGGCACTCACCTGCATGACGTTTTCAATCACCATTACTTTTTACCCCAATTATATATTTTAATGATTTTCTTTTATAAAAATAAGGGTACAAACTGCCTGTTATATGCGTAAGAAGCTAGAAATATCACATGAATTGCCAGATCAAGGGAAAATGCAGGATTTCTAGAGAGGGGTTTCCATGCCACGCTGCCAGAGTGGACATAACCAGCATGCAAGGGGCATAGCTATCAATTTAGATAGTGTCATGCTGCTCTCCAACCCCTTCCTGTCCACTTCAAAGACACAGTGAATGCTGCAAGCACTTGCCCTTCATGAGCAGAGCAGTGTGAACCAGGATATAACTCACAACTGTCCTTGCAGATGGGATAAAGTCCTGACTGAACAGGACAGTCACCCAAAATCAGTACTGACCCACCAGAATAAGGACAGTGTGCAGACTGTTCTGCTCTCTCCTACCTGTTTTTTGCAGCTCTCATAACATATTTCTGCTCATCTTTTAAGCAAGGTTACTGCTATTCTGGATCCTGTTTGTTAGCGTCATGTTTGGAACAAAGAATAGGTACATGAACTATGAAATGTCTAGCAATGAGTGAACCCTCTCTGCTCTGCATCTGTGTCTTTTTTAAACATCCTCCAATGTGTGGGTCTAGCAGGTCTGCTAAGCAGGATGCGACTCAGTGTGATGCCTGCTCCCTGTGAATAGATGTAAATGCCAGCAGCTATTTTACAGTACACAATGTAACATGTTTACATAATAGTAGATGTGTATGCAACCCCACCTGGAAATATTTAAGAATATAAAATAAACATAAAATACACACAAACATGGTAAAAACACTACAATCGAAACAAAATAAAAACACAGTTTGGACTAGAAGGGGTGTCCAGCAGGCTAAACCATATTTTGATGGTCCCGACACCCCTATCTCATCACAGCCTGTAAAATGATTCAACAACTAGAGTTTAAATACTGGCTGCATAGGACTGACACATGCAGGGAAGAGAATAGTTTAAAACTTAGAGGATAACTCTACCCAAAATTAGATATTTAGATTTGGATGGAGTTCACTGTGTAAATATATGTATAAAATGAATTATTATTATTATTATTATTATTATTATTACCCTTTAATGGCTGCTTATAAAATTAACACTAGTGTGTGTGTTAAGGAATTTAGACTGTAAGTTGAAATGGGGCAGGGACTGATGTGAATGACAAATATTCTCTGTACAGCGAGCAATATATTCTTATATAAATAAATGTTGATGATGATGAAGGACTACTTTGGCTATAGTTATGCCCTTGTTCAAATTCACTTGTCTCATCATTACCCCTAATCCCAGCATCCTCCATAAAATTGTGACATTTTATGGAAAGTAGACAGACACACTATAAAGTATATTTTTTAAGGTTTTCTATTTTTTTTTAACAGTGATTACAAATGTTACTTTACATTTCTAACGCACTTTTCACATACATACGTTCACTTTACCAATTATTTTGTTTAAATCAATTCTTCGTTCTGTATTCACATTTTCCCCCAAGCATTCATTTCTTATAGGAGAATTGTTTCACCAGCTCTTTCAAAATATACAGCAATTTCCTAACTAGCCCATCTCCAGCAGTGGCCAAATCCTGCTGATTTCACATTTCAATGTGCCTTTGCACTGGCTGTGAAGTGAAGCACAATGACAGAGCTAGAAGTTGGGATTAATGAGCCCACCCACGAAAACTTCTTGCCTGTGCTGTCAGTGATTCGGTTGCTGGCTTCCCAGTGAGAATACTCCCCCAGCACCAAGGGGGAAATCAACTTCACTTGACAGCTGAAAATATAGTAAAGGAGATTTCGATTATTAAAAGCACCAGGGGCTTGAAGAGAGGTTTCACCAGGGGCTTGAGATCTCAGCTGTACATCTGAACAGTTTTCCTCTTATTCCCCTTATTTTAAATTCCTTGCCAGAATAGTATATCCAGTTGAACCTATACAAGGATGAATGTACAAGACCGTTGAATTGTTGAGTGAGTGACTAGAGATGAGTGGCCAATAAGTAAATACAATATTATAGAACTTTGTTCCCCACGATCAGAATAGCAGCACCTATTCTTTATAAATGTCATGTCATGCATCAATGGGATAATATCTGCTCAACTATTCAATAGTCCTCTATGTGGTGTTTTGATAAATGACAACATGTCCACAATTTTGCAACACAATTATATCTCTTCTTTGCATGGGTCCTTTCTGTCCACCCTCTTTATATTTTTCATGTAAGAAAACCAAAACATATTTGATTTCTAAATATTGTGGCTATTCCTATTTTTCTTTTACAATTATTTGTATCTATTGTTTGTTTTCGTATCTGTTCTGGACCTAATCCACTCTACTCTGCTGCCTTGCAATATTCCTGCAGATATTCAGTACTTTGTCAATGAGCTAAAGAATATTGTTTGTCATTATTGTTTTTATGTCTGTGTTTATTTTGTCTACCTTGTAAATCCTTGTTTCATGCATGTACTGTCTTACCTACTGTATGGCGCTGCGGAGCACTGTGGCGCCTTACAAATCTACGATAATGATAATAATAATAATAATAATAATAATTTGATTTATTTTGCAGTGACACTGCAGTACACAGTTTTACCGCTGTTATCCTGGATCAATCTTTTAAACAGGAGTACCTCAGTACTGCTAATAGCAGAGATACTATTTCTACTACCGTGTTTCCCCGATAATAAGACCTACCCCGATAATAAGACCTACCCTTACCTTCCCAGAACGGTCCAAAATAAGCCCTACCCTGAAAATAAGCCCTAGCTAAATCCCCATTTTGGCCGGTCCCTGCGCTACAATACAATCCCCCCCACCTCCGCATGAAATGGATGCCGCTGTTAACGATTTAACAGTGGCATCCAATCACAGCTGCAGCGTCTCACTGTGAGCGCGCACCCTCCCCTAGTTTCCTGTGAATGACGCTGGCGTGTGTGCCAGCTTCATTTACAGCAGCGCAGCGGAGGAGAGTACAGAAAAAGAGGAAAATGAAGACAAACGGTAAGTAAAGCAGGACTGAGGGGCACGATGTGGGAAAGAAGCAGGACTGATGGGCACGATGTGGGAAAGGAGCAGGACTGATGGGCACGATGTGGGAAAGGAGCAGGACTGAGGGGCACGATGTGGGAAAGAAGCAGGACTGATGGGCACGATGTGGGAAAGGAGCAGGACTGATGGGTCGATGTGGGAAAGAAGCAGGACTGAGGGGCACGATGTGGGAAAGAAGCAGGACTGATGGGCACAATGTGGGAAAGAAGCAGGACTGAGGGGCACGATGTGGGAAAGAAGCAGGACTGATGGGCACAATGTGGGAAAGAAGCAGGACTGATGGGCACGATGTGGGAAAGAAGCAGGACTGAGGGACACGATGTGGGAAAGAAGCAGGACTGATGGGCACGATGTGGGAAAGAAGCAGGACTGAGGGACACGATGTAGGAAAGAAGCAGGACTGATGGGCACGGTGTGGGAAAGAAGCAGGACTGATGGGCACGATGTGGGAAAGAAGCAGGACTGATGGGCACGATGTGGGAAAGAAGCAGGACTGAGGGGCACGATGCGGGAAAGAAGCAGGACTGAGGGGCACGATGTGGGAAAGAAGCAGGACTGATGGGCACGATGTGGGAAAGAAGCAGGACTGAGGGACACGATGTGGGAAAGAAGCAGCACTGATGGGCACGATGTGGGAAAGAAGCAGGACTGAGGGACACGATGTGGGAAAGAAGCAGGACTGAGGGGCACGATGTGGGAAAGAAGCAGGACTGAGGGGCACGATGTGGAATAAAACAGTCAATGTTAATTAAAATAAGCTCTACCCCGAAAATAAGCCATATGCAGTGTTTTTGGCCCAAAAAAAAAAATAAGACAGTGTCTTATTATCGGGGAAACACGGTAAGTGTCATGTAAGAAAAAAAGCCTCAGACAGAGCCCTCCAAAAACTTGATAAACTCTCCCAAAACAACAGCTCTTTCAAGTGTTAAAGGAAATCATTGTGAGAAGAATAATGATTGTGATGAATGGGGGGAAAAAATTTAAATATTGAACACTGAGGCTGAAGAAGAACTAAATGGGCCTTCACACAAACCTGAGGAGAATGTAAGGGTGTCCATGAGTTGTGCTTTGACATTTCAGTCTGAGTCGGTTATATTGGGTGATAATCTTGCTGATTTCAGTATGGATACTGATGAGGATGACAAGCAAATTGAGGATGATGCCCATAACTGAGCATGAACTCCAATCTATAGTCCAAAATCTATTCTCTGTTGGGGCCCAAACAAAGCAAGCACTTCAACCACAAGTGTGACAGTTGTTGGCACAGCAAGTGCCTGGTTTGTTAGGCTATGTGCATGTCCTTTTTAACATATGGATGAGTAGTCGTCTCAAGGACAATTCCATCTTGCACTATATTACAATGTGGCCATGGTCTATCATCTTGTGTAAATGCGGTCGACAGCTAGACAATCATTCCAGTTTATCTATAACACAAGGATGGAAGGACCAAAGGACAATGCCATCTTCTTGTACTATTAAGAAATATTTGGCTTTGTCCATCTGTATACTTTATTAAACTGTTATCTTATTATCTATCTGAGGCTACTCTTTTAATCTGTTTCATATGTGTCCAGTTGGTAATGAATTGTGATTACTAATAGCTCTGATCTATAACCCAAATGTGGGGCCACAAAATATATTGTCTTATTGATTGGTGATGCCCAAAATAAGGAGGAATAATGCTGAAGAGCATAAAGAACAAGAAAGGAGGTACTGTACAGCTGTCCTTATACACAGCAAGATCGAAGACAGAAATGTATATAAACACACACAAAAAAAATGTTGGAATATCTTCAAATTTGGGTGTAGGGTCAAGGTTGCTGAAAAGACTATGCTTGGCATATATTTGTGCCACTGTCTTATCAGATTTATATTACAATTGGTTACATGTTTAGGTCTCTGTACATCTTAGGTGGCATTTCTGGTTTTTAACCTTTGACTTTTCATCTACGTAGTTGAATCTCTTGTTAAGCCTATGTGTTGTTAAGTCTGTATGGCCATTTCAAAGACTGCAGTGCTGGTTATATATGATTTGTGTTCTTCTGACACTACACCAGAAGGAAAGATTAATCACTCCAATTGAGGTGCCTGGGGCATTTATTCTGCTTTACTTCCACCTCCTCTACTGGCTTGCCATACCACCCTTTGGCATCTGGACATACCCCTTTCATGGGCCTCTACCATTGCATCCCCATGGTAGGCCCTTCATGGATAGTCCGACAATGAGGCCACTCAGTCACCCACCCCCTTTTGTTAGCTCCAGGTTTGCACAGGGCACATGGGGACAAAGTTCTGCCAACTTTCCCTTACCGATCTGGACACCAGATGTTCAATGCCATCTCCTTGTACAAGCATAAGTTGGGCTTTGCCCATCTTTATCTTCTCACTATATCGCCAATGTACTATCTAGCTGGAGCTGCTCTTACAAACCATAAAGACTTAAACTGCAAAATTGGCATTCCCTTTGGCTGAAGTGCCTGGTTTGTTACACTATGCATGTTCTATTTAATCTACAACATAAGGGTGGGTGGTAGCACACACTGATACCTCAACTACCTAAAAGGTATAGTTAACATTTTTAGCCAGACAGTTTTCTAATGTAACTATAAGAAACAGCTCAAAATTTATCTGATTTTATGATTTTTGTTCAATTTTTAATCAAATTTTTGCTAAAGCCAAAACCAACACAATGATCATCTCTACTAAAAACTAAAAAAACATGGAATTCCCTATTAAGTAATGTCAGTTTCACAATTAGATACACCTCTGCAGAGATTCGCTATCTAGGTCTGCTAGTGCTCCAACTCAGGAGACAATATATCAAGTAATTCAAAGCTGTGAGTTGTCCAGTTCTAAGTCTGTCCCACAGCACAATATCTGTTGCAAAGAATGCTGACATTTCAAAACACACTTTTCAATGGACTTTGGACATGGTATAGTTCAGAAGTTGTCAAAGACAATGGGGCAGATCCCCATCAATCAGCTCAGATTGCCCCTTTGAGAAACGCTTCTGAAGGATTACTCAATACAGCCATCTTCATTGCTGTTTTCTGTTCAGCAGCCTCAGCAAAAGCATAGTGCTGTGAAGTAAAGTTAACAGGATCCACATCACAATGACAAATAAGCACCGTATCAGGGGCGCACACAGGGGGGGTTTCTGGGTCTCCAGAAACCCCACCCCTCACGAAGTGCCCCACATATCGGCACTGTACTATATAGCAGCCGCGGCACTGTCAAAGAAGCGGCCGCGGTGGTGCTGTATTGTATGCATGCGCAGCAGCTCTCTCGTGTTTTACTTTTTTCATTATTTTTTTTTTGGGTGGGGGGAAACCCTCCCCTAACAATCCTGCGTGCAACCCTGCGTATAAACACAAGCTGGAGCAAACGTGATTCAGTTGTAGGATGTAAAAATATTACTTACAAGCCACAAAGTATAAGTGTTTTCTAATGAAGTAAGACTACTCTGGGGGCTATATTTACTAAACTGTGGGTTTGAAAAAGTGGAGATGTTGTCTAGATTCTAGTTATCACTTATTTAGTACATTCTACAAAATGACAGCTAGAATCTGATTGGTTTCTCTAGGCAACAGTTCCACTTTTTCAAACCTGCAGTTTACTAAATATACCCCTGGGTGTGTTTTATTTAGGAGCACCTATATATATAGGTGTTTATAACTATGACACATCTACTCACTCTACATGCTTTATACTACCTGGGGCTCTATAGCTTTCTAATAGAGAAACACGCACATAAGAAATGTGCACTTTATTAATGAATCTTGTTCTGGTATAGTCTACAGATTAAACTATACAATAAGGACCTGATTTAAAGGTGGACGTAATTCTTTTTGCGCCACGTAAAAATGCTACATGTGTAAAATATGTCACACTTGCACCCAGTGGCGGAACTAAAATTGGTGCTGCAGGTGGGGTGCACTGGGGCCCATGGAGATAATGGTGCAGCTGCATGGGGAACTAGCGAGCTGTGGGCCCCTGTTCCCTCTTCCCTGCACTGGGGCCCACAGCTCACTAGTTCCGCCTCTACTTGCCCCCATGATTTGAGTTGAGTGTATCCTATACCAGAAACACTAGATGCAGACTTTTATCATCATCCTTTACACACACAATCCTCCCTTAATTTTATACTGTGTATATGTTTTTAACCTCTTTGGTAAGTAAACTTTTTAAACATACTGCACTATTACATTTTGCTTTTTATACCCTTTATGTTCCTGAGGATCAATGAACTACCGAAAATCCATGGACTGATGTTCTATTAACTAAAACTAGGGACACCCATTGAGGTTCTCAAACCTGATAAGTTTTTATAAAGAGCAATTTCTGGTACATGCACTGGTCACAATTATACTGGACACAGCACATGCCAAGTATGTTACCATTTGGTGTCTGTTTTCATGCATAGCCCAAGAACCCAGCGGTCGGTTTCAGAAGGTAATGTCCCCTCATTCTTAGAGGAATGATACACAGAATTGCAGTTCTATTGCATATGGACTATCTTAATAAGTATTTCAGTGGCTGTTGTCTATATATACATATTCTTTGGACTCAGAACTGAGTTATTTACTTGAGTGTATATCATCATAATGCCTATTAATTCTCCTGCATTTTTATCTTTGTAACCGAAGAAACGTACAACTCAAAATACAGCTGCCTAAACGGAATTGTATCAATACATTTTGTGTGTGGATGCAAAAAGTTGCATTTCTAAATGTGCAAGATATGGATCGGAGGACTCTTACACAGTAGTCCTTGGTTTAGGTGGGTTCCAGACTACCAATATAATTCCCTAAACTTACCTACTGTATTAATACTACTGGCCGACTTTTGAGTTAAACATTAAGAAGAAATGTTTGCGTGTGAGCAGCGATGAATTAGCACACTTGCGTTTCCATGTTTGTATTTTAAGTTAACGTACACACCTGTTAAAATATGTGCAACCTAAAATCTGGTGTATAGAAGTATCCGGAGCAGTTTATTTAGGTAATTCACTGTTCATACCTAATGTACTTCAAGACCCTTCAAACTCAAAATAAGACGCATCTCACGCATTTGCTCTACGGCGCTCACACCTTAACATCTATAACCCGCATCTCCAAGAGCAAAACCTATATTATTGTGCTGGTTTATTAACCTGTCCTGGATAAAGTAATTTATGTTAAACGTGATTTTCAATATCATCTACTAAATTCAGTCAAAGTTCTGATTGCGAAATGAGTGGAGAATGGGAGCATAACAAGATATATTGGATGGTGTGGGTCATGTTGGGATATATATTTACTTAAGATCTAAATTGGCACACCTCTTCTCTGGATCCTTAAAATGACATATTATTACAAGTGTCCAACCGGCTAATAACTTCAACAGAATTGGTTTACTACTGACTAATATTTAATTTGGTTACCTGCTATTTAACTTTCCATTAACAACTCTAATGTTATCCCTTAACTCACCCTTCAATGCAGAGGTTTCCAAATGTACCATGAGATCACTCTAACAATGCACATTTTATGGATATTACAGAAGTAAAAAGGTAAAACTAACTCAATTGAGCGATTGAATAATTCAGTTTTTTTGTGATCTGGGAAGAGCAGAATGACAGAGAAATAAAGCTTTAATTTAGTACGAAGATTGAATGATAAAGCACTAGAGGCTATGCTGCATTCAGAGTAAAATCAAAGGAAATTATAATTACTACAGTAACAACTTTTATACCAGAACTTTGTAAACAAAGTGACAGAAATCATAAAATAACCAAAAAACTACAAACTGTTCTAGAGATTTAATTTTCTTTTACTTTACGGGTAGAAAACTAGACCTCCAATTCTGTTTTAGTAAAAATGATCATACTAATTCAGATTATCTTATAACAGGACTGTGCAGCAATATTCAGCTGTATGATGGAAATTCTCTCTGGACTCTTGCATGGTGACCTGCTTTGAAATGACACAAACTCGTCACATGATAAATATCTTAAAGATGTCAACATTTTTGCTATTGTTTTGCTTTCTTTTGTAAATAATTGGGTTAAACATATATTTGTTTGAAAACTAGCCAGCATACGTATTCACGTAAGCTGCTGAACCAGGGGACGATGAGAAAATAAATGACAATAATACAACATTATTTGAATATTCATGTGACACCCAACACATGGTCATTATTTCTACAGAAAGGGGGACACAAACGTTGGAGCCCAAAGTATTTTATCACTGACCTATGAAGGATGCAGCGATGCCGCCTCATTTTCCTATGAGGTCTTGGGTAGCAGCATCAGGATAGGATAACAGGGGGACCCTTTGTCCTGATTACCACACCGCAGAGAGTTCTTAACTCACCCTTCATACACCAACGTCTTCACCATTCCCTGTAATCCTCTGCAGTGAAGTCTCAGTGCCTACCTGCAGATCACATCTCACTAAAACATACCTTCCAGCCAAAAGCCTTGTATCCAAAGAGGAATTGAATCAGCTTTTTTTTTTTTTCCAGAACGCTGCTGCAGTCCCTCCCTTCTCCACTTCGTACCCCTAACTCTTCAACCATCAAAATGCATCAAGATACACAGGATTAATAAATAGGTTTCCCCTGCCAAGTGCTGTAGACAACCCTTTGCTGTATTTACTGAGTTGGCTGAGAGGGCAATATATTTTATTCTACATGTTTTTCCAACACCTTCCACCTTTCCCCCCTTAACCAATAAAAAAGTAATTATGTGTCATTCTATATCATTGCTAGTTCCCACACTTTTTTATATCTGCTCCTCCCCTATCTAAAAAGAATTCATTGGCAGGGCTTAACCGCATATACCACCCCCCACCACCAGAATCCACACTAAAATGTACAATGAATCACTTGGTTACAAATCTATACTAGCATCTTTACTGTACCCAGGTGAAAATGCCTTACACCGCTCTATTTTGATACAAATGTAGACCTGACTTGACAGCACATACCAGAGAACAGGGAGCTTAATGTCTGAGCATCAATAAAGAATGTACATTATTTAACATACTTACAATAGATATGTGTGCATCATATCATACAAATAAGAAATATATTTGTACACTATGTTTACAAGTGAAATAATTTGTTTTACCAGTATGATGAGATGCCTAATATATAGCATGATAAATATTCTGTATTGAATGTCATTAGATGATTTAACCACTAATGTGCATTCAAATCTCACAGCTTACTGTACAAAGTGTATCGCAGTCCATCAAATTGTGCTTCAAATACGGCTATAGAGAGCTGCAGACATCAAAAAGATTGTGGCAAATACACTCAGCCTAACAATTATATTAAACAGCTAGGCTACCGTTGTGTATGCCGGCTACTGGATAATTACATAGTACATATGGATCCATCCCACAATAAATCTCTGTAGGACTAACCAGCATTTCTACAGCTCTACACATCACCACATACAGTGCTAGTACATACACATCACACACATCTACCCCGTCCTAGCATAGAAACCCCCCATATTATGCAGGTGCATAGTGGCATGCAGTAGTAGATCAGGCTGTCAAATAAATAGCTACACAGCATAAAAACAACGTACAATTCAAGTAATCAGCGCTATTATTTTAATCCTCAAGGGTCACGGTCAAGGTTTAACCCCTGCAGCATATAACATATTAAACAAACTCCCCTGCTGGAAGGGTTAAACAACGGTATTAAGGAGAGGATGAGGGGATATTATAATCTAGGACAGAAACAAAATGCTCACCTTATCCACTGGATTTTATGAGCTGCAGTCTTCCTTAAGCGTCTGCATAGTTATTGCATCAAGAACATGGCAAATCTTGAAATAACATTCCTGTTTTTTGAGTAAAAAAAAAATATTTATCTTTATCCTCTGTCTGGGAATATCTTCAGTCGACTTATTATGAAACAAACCCCAGAAAAGTCTCTTTACTGCAACCAGGTACTAAGTATCTTGTTTTCTAGGTCTGAGTCATCCCTTCAGAAGATACATGTAAAGAGGATTCATCTAAATACATGTATTGGTGTAGGTATGGATCTGTATCTCGGATGGGGGGAGGGGATGGGAACTGAATATTGCAGCTTGGCTAAAGTCTAGGTTCTGTAAAGTCATTTGTGCAAGAATACGACTGAAGGGGACCTGTCTGAAGCAGGGGGTGGGAGCTTCTCATTTTGTATGCAATCAAAATAGAGGGATGGGGGTGTTAATAAAAAATATATAATTTCTAGCTTTTATGTGAGAAAATTGGCAGCTTATGTCTTCTTTCTCAGCAGGGTGAGCAGTTAAAAAGGATAAATGGAAACTGCAGTGAGGTGAGAAGCATCCACAGCTTTGAAAAGATCAGTTAGGTGCCTTGGTCTATCCTGAGATCCCCATTGTTTTTCCTCTACATAGCTTTTCAGGAGCACTCTCTCTCATTTGAGTGGCCAAGAATTCACAATTCCCCTCTCTCCCCCCCTCCTTTTTTTTTTCTTCATCAGTGTGATGTCAGAGGGAGCTCTCTTAAAGAGACAGCTGGATGTTTTCCCCCTTTACTAATCTATGCCTCTGCATTGAGGCTTACTGGTCACACCTGACACCCATGAGGACTGCAGTGGAAAGCTGCACTGACAGAGAACTTCTCAGCTCTGGTGTGCTAATGTGCTTTTTTTTTCTGCTCTACAGCAGATTTTCCAGAATCCCTTACGTTTGTGGTGAGTAAACAGATACTGGGGATGAAGAACTAATCACTGCTACCACAGGGTTGGTAATACTCCTCTATCAGTGCTTTGTCCATGTGCAAAGATTGGTGCTACATGTTAAAGCCAAGTGTACAACCTACATAAATAATATTTATAGACAATTGCTATTGTGTTTGGCATTTCAATGCCCATCTATTTTGCTATCTACTATCCATTTTTATATATTGTCCAAATGCTTACAGTTATTCAGTGTGCACACGAAATTACAGGCATGTATGGTGTACTTGTGTTTCTGGGCATGTATGTATTTCATTATGGATAACACTTTGCACTCTAGTGTTAGAGAATCATTAGGTAATTTTAACCTTGGACTGTCTAGATTTCAAGCAGAAGTTAGTTCTACCTTTAACATAAAAAATGACAAGGTCACCTCATTCTATCCCTACTACTGTGCTCATAATAATGAATGGTCTAAGCTGATTTGCCAGGCATGGGACTATCAAGTGTATACAACATTTAAATGTACACTGTTATATAATGGATAATCTGTTTATTGATGTCCTATGCCACTAAAAAGGTGCACTGAACCAAATTGTGTTAATTATTTATTTTTATTGCCGTGACCTTGGCATGCATAACTATAGTAGTACTAGGCAGAAATTAGATCACTTTGCTGAAGGTTATTAATACCGTAGAGCTAGACAGAAATCAAGTCTCCTTATTTAAATTTGATCCGTTCAATACATTTTTAACAGAGTTTTTCAGGTCTAGCCGTGTAACTCAGGGGCAAGAGCAGGATTTCATGAGAGGGGCTTCAAAATGCTTAGTTTTGGAACAAAAGAGAGAAAAAAACTTGCTGTAATAAGCCTTGCAACAGATATTTGGGGGCGGATTCAATTAGCCGCAAGGTGACGTGATGCGTCTCCGCAAAGAGACACATAGCGGCCGAGTTTTTACTACAATATGGTATAGAAATGATTGTTCATTTTCCCTCGCATCTCTATGGGACGTGGATGAAAACTAGTGAACATTTCTGTACCCTATTAGCTGGTAAGATGTCTGTCGGCACCTCGTGGCTAATTGAATCTGCCCTTTTGTGTATTTCATTTTTGTTCCTGTAAATTGCAAGTTTCATCATCATCATCATCATCATCATTTATTTATATAGCGCCACTAATTCCGCAGCGCTGTACAGAGAACTCACTCACATCAGTCCCTGCCCCATTGGAGCTTACAGTCTAAATTCCCTAATATAGTCACACACTCTCACAGACAGACAAAGAGGGAGATAGACAAACAGAGACTAGGGACAATTTTTGATAGCAGCCAATTAACCTAGCAGTATGTTTTTGGAGTGTGGGAGGAAACCGGAGCACCTGGAGGAAACCCATGCAAACACAGGGAGAACATACAAACTCCACACAGATAAGGCCATGGTCGGGAATCGAACTCCTGACCCCAGTGCTGTGAGGCAGAAGTGCTAACCACTAGGCCACTGTGAGTATCAGACTATGAGGCATATTTAATAACTAGTGATGTTACAATTTTGGGCACTTACCGTAAAATCCACGCATCCACGGCACTTGTAGTGTCCAGCATATTTATGAACGGTGCATTGCAGCAGATATCATGGATATTTGCTGCTTTGCATTCTGCTTTGTTTTTGGGAGCAGTCACCATTCAATAGTATGGCGACTGCTCCCTCTGCAATCTAACAAGCTCCGAAAAAATTTTTTTTTCGGAAACTTGTCATGTTAATGTACGCCAGCTTATCATAATTCATGGGAACTTTTTACCCCAAGGACCATACACAGGACACGTGGTCATCCCCTAAGGTTAGAGGAGAGGCAATTTCACAACCAGCAAAGGAAGGGGTTCTTTACAGTAAGGGCAGTCAAGATATGGAATTCATTGCCAGGGAAGGTTGTGATGGCAGATTCAATAGATATGTTTAAGAAAGGGTTAGACAAATTTTTAGCGGAAAGGTGTATCCAGGGATACGACCGTTAATTTAAAATAAAGGATAGTAGTGGATATAGGGTAAAAATCGGATTGCAATATTGAGTCTGGGGGGATTTTCAAAATTGAAACAGATGGGCGGTTGCCTACTCTGGATTAATTTCAAATATAAGTGCAGGATCGCAGGAGATCCAAAATAGGTTGAACTTGATGGACTGGTGTCTTTTTTCAACCTCATCAACTATGTTACTATGTTACTATAATTAAAAATGTTCAGTGCTGTCAGCTCTGCTCAATACAGCGCATGTGTGGAGGGATCACATGATCCCTCCCTGTCACTCACCGCTCTCTCTCTGCAACTATAGTTGCAGAGACAGAGCAAAAATGTTTGTATGAAGGAAAACAAAGAGGACAAGGAGGAGATCCGGAAACCGCGCATTCCGATGAGGCGGGGTAAGTATGTTTTTTGTATCACAGAAACACCAGTTTATCGGAACTGCTGTTTCTGTGTTGGGTTCTTCATAAATTTGAGAAATAGTTCAATCCTTATCAATGCGATAAGAATTGAAAACTATTTTTCACTTTATGCGAACATTGATAAATGTGCCCCTATAAAACAAGTGGTAGAACCAGAGTTGTTTTTGCAGTAGAAGAGGTCCGCGGCAAATATCAAGCATGACTTCCATAGTGCTACAACTCTACATGAAAAGCTAAACCAGAATACCCAGAACAATGAAAGTGCACTTGTTAAAATGATATGAATTACAAAAAGTGGTACTGTGCAGTTCCGAATTGCATGCAGGACAATAATTAGCCGGTAGTCAGATATGAAAACTAGAATTAGAAAAGTAATATCTACATAAATGTAATAAAATGTTAAAAAAAAGATTGAGACATAATGTAAGCTGTACAATATTACTATAATTTATTATTTATAAAGCGAAGATCGTGACATGAACAAATTACATACACTTACATGGACTATAAGGTAAAGATGGACCTGCCCAAATGAGCTTACAGTCTAGGGATCTGGGAAACACCTGATACAAAAGGAAGCAGAACAAGAATTGTAGCAGCTAGATGAGATTGTGTGTCGTTATTACAAAGCAACAGTATTATCAGCTGGCAATAATAAAGCAGTCCTTTGTGCGTGGCATGTCTGTGCAACTACCGAAGGTGTGACATGGTTGGAACAAGGAGAGACAGTAGATGGTGGAGACACGGAACAAGAACAGGCACTGTAGAAACCCCTAAAATAGTCAGCTGCTGTCAAGCAGAACAATCCTTCACAATTTATGATAACTCAATCTCCATCCTCTTCTGATTGTGGAGAAGGCTTTTGCTACACAGGGGTGATTAACTGACAACTTTGCATTAAATTTAAAGCTCCATACTAATGTCATACTTGCCAACTTTCGGCAAGTGTAGTCCGGGAGATGGGTGTGACTAGAGGGCAAGAGGGGGTGGCCAAATGTGTCACTGACACGATTCACCGCAAATCGCGTCATTTAGACTAGGCAGTTGCGGGATGCGGGAGACTTGCCTGCTCTCCCAGGAGTCCGAATTTTGTGAGTCTCCTGGACATTCCGGGAGAGTTGGCAAGTATGATTAATATTAACCCACTTTGCATAAATCTGACCATCTTACCAAATGAATGCAGCTGTACAAAACTAATATAGTAATCTTCCTTCATACCTAATTAAAATAAATCATTATAAAATAAAGGTTATAGTTACTCACCCATGTTTCACAGTACAGGAGACTGCACTAGAGCCAGAAACTAGTAAATCGGTGATAGTGGCAATTTTGTTGATGACAATGTTAATTAAAACATAGGCTGATAAATATATATTTACCCACCTCAAATGCCAGGTTTTGTCTTTAATTAAATTACCGCTTTAAATCCTGTCGGCAAAATCGCCCAAAAATCATCAATTTTACAACACCGCAGTTAGAAACATTTCCCCCCTAGGGGTAAATTTATCTAGCTGCGGGTTTGAATAAGTGGAGATGTTACCTATAGCAACCAATCAGATTCTAGTTATCATTTTGAAGAATGCACTAAATAAATGATAACTAGAATCTGTTTGGTTGCTATATAATGTGTTATAGTACATTGAATGCAAATACCAACAGGGAGATTCCTAGAAGTTGACAGATAATGTGATTGGATCAAAGGGGGTTCTAGGTAACTAGGTTTATTTTTGTTTATTATTGTTTATCAAAAACCGTACATTAAGAGGATCATGACATGACATACACAAATTACACACAATATAATTAAACGGAAGGTAAAGATGGCCCTCCACAAATGAGCTTACAAACTTAGAAGTGTAGGGAAAACATTAATAAACAAGGTAGTGGGATAACAATTGTATTTGCTGGTGGGGAATGTGTTGGTGGATATTGTTAGGCAGGAGGATTATCAGCCTCCAATAACAAAGCAGTCATTGACAACTGGCACTTATGTGTAGGTTGCACCACCGGTGGAGTAGTACAATTGGAACGAGGAGAAATGGCAGATGGCAGAGAACTGAAACATGAACAAGCATAAGCTGATGGCAGCCAGAACTGTCCTGCACCATTTATTATAACTTCATCTGCTGGTTCTACAGGAGGCTTTTGCTTTCATGCTGCACAGGCACACATGTTATATGTTAGATTAGAGTAACTGTGTATAGCCTTGGGTTTTCCATTAGTTTTCAACTCGCTGCTGGAATTAGAGCCAGGAAAGTTGTTCTTCATTTTCGGTGGCAACTGCTCACCAAGGTGATAGTGGAGACCATGAAAGTAGGAATAGAGAAGGCAACAGCAATGACCGTTAAACTCCCCAGGTCCAGCAGCTGCACTGAGCTGTTATTCAGTAGATAGTCTAAATTTGCCTCAATAGGAAGAAACTAAGATTCTGGTTTTACCCTTCTGTATGATTAGTCAATACAGAGGCCAAGTTTGGGCTGGAGCAATGGTTCTCCACCCAAGAAAAGAAGTATCCACCTCTAATTGAAAAGATCAAGAGGGGACAGTGCACTATTAAAGGAACTTTAGGAGGCCACTTGTTGGAGTTAGGGCTTTGGTAAGAGCAATTATGGGAGCAATCACAGAACAATACCTTTTAATAAATTGATGAATGTTAGCAAAGGCAATAAATCTCTGGGCTGCTTTTAGATCTATGGACTGAATCCAACTCATGACTGCAGAAACCTTTCCCGCGAACGAAGTACAGAATTTAAAACAACATATTCTAAGAATGGAACTTGTGATTGTTCAAAAATACACTTTCCAGTATTGCATAGAGACCATTGTCTCATAGCAGGACCATCTTTACAAATCATAATGCCCTTAGTATTAAAAGATGTTTTCTATTCATCTCTCTCTCTTTATCTGGGTTAGACAAAAAGCTCCATGTAAACAGAGTTTTATGACAATTGAAGGCCCAGCGAGAAAACGGTTTCAATATCAAGGGGATAGCAGTAGTTGATTATTTTGTTAAGGCCTCTGTAGTCTATACTAGGTATAATTGGTGCAGAAACTCAAGAAGCGATTTCAACCGAAACGCCAGATTTAGAAGCCAAAGTGCCCTGAAGCAAATTCATGCGACAAAATAATATTCTGTCTTTTTTCTTATTTTTGACCGTTTACCTGCATCTCTACCTGCTCAAAGAGGTCCCTTAAAGTTGTGATTGAAAGCAGAATGTCAGCGGTATTCATAATCTGAGCAAATTTAAATTAATTTTACTAGGTACTAATGTCTAATGGGACATTGCAATCTTGGTTTTAACAAGAGAATCTTGACATGTAGGAAAACCCTAATCGCAGCCCCCAAAACTTGTTTCACTGGACAGTATATGACTATGGAGAAGGATTATACAGGAAACCTAATCAATGTACAGTCCTGATCAAAACTGGTAGAAATGGTTCAGAACCCGTAGAACAGTCCCAAGAAAGGTCAAGGACAGTGACGTTAACACTGACAGGATAATTCTCAAGCACAAATACCAGCACAACCCGTTGTTCCAGAACCAATAGATGAGGAGTTTAAATAAAGTGACTGACATGTTAATGTACATGAAACTAGTCTGAGCAAAAGGCTCCCAATTTTGTAGTGGCCAATTACTAATTACCGGGACCTCTGAGATGGTGTAAATATTTGACCATTTTGTAACATTGATTAGCTCCAACTAAATAAGGAACACTTGTAAAATAGCGTAACATGGAAAATGTCTACCTCTTGAAGTTAATTTTTAAGATTGAGCCCCACAAAATGAAATATTCTGTTTTGTATATTGGTATATATTTCAGAGAATTTCTTTAAATTAGTTAAATTAAGTGTAACCCCATGTCCCGGTGTATATTGTGCGGTGCACTGGTTAGGCAGTGCACCTCCTTCTCCAGCCCTGGCTAGCTCATGGGCATGGGTGTAAATTACCAGGGGGTCCCTGCACTTACAGGCTATTTTGTTACAAAATCTCTTTGAAGATGTTCTGACTCAGGTGATGTAACTGGGTGGTGTAGTGCAGATGTTTCAATAATTTGGGCACCAGACCATCTCTATATTGCAAAATAAATTCTTTATTTACATGCCTTTTCACTCCAGCACATTCTTAAACTGTTGCAGCGATAAGTAAATATATACAGTTCCTATAGACATCTCCCGTCTCCTCCTGCACAGTTCATAACTATTACATGGATCTTCTCAACTGCCTCTAACCACCATTACTATCCTCACAGTCACTTCCCTGAATCACAAGCTGCTCTTTTATACCCTAGTCACTTTCCTTGTCTCCAGTTATCTACCTCTCCCTCTCGCAACCAGCCTTTCACTTTCCTCCCCCTACCCCTCTTCCAACATGCTGTGCTTCGTGGTAGCTGTCAAACTTCCCCTCTGTTAATTTCAATGGGGTACCCCCTGGTGGTGGGGATGCTCCTATGGACATGTCCCTAAGGACTGACATAAATAATTGTGTCCACGAGGTATGAGTTGCCCCTTCACTAGCCAAGGACCTGGGACCTCTCTCCTACCTCTTGGGTCCTGGCTTCCAAGATGTCTTCCACACACTCTCAATTGCTATACTAGCCTTGTTGCTAAGCAACCCTCCTAGTGTGTCTCCTTTGGGTCCCAGTGCCAAGTCACACACTCAGTCATTGGGAGGCACTAACAACAACACCAGATGGGACATTACATAAGGAATATTCTACATTTAAGTATTGAGTGATTTCCTGCCCACTTCTTAGTGAAGTGGGCAGGATGGGAGCCTCAGTTACACGATTTGCGGTGAATAGAGTCATTTTGGCCCCATCCACTGACAAAATACTTATTTTGTAGATGGGGCGGGACCAAAATTCCGCAATACCCTGCCCCTTTCCACCCTCCGGGATCTCCTGGACATCAAAAATTCAAAGTTGGCATGTATGATTTTACTTGGAACTTCTTTTTTAAAATGTCATTAAAAGTGGCACAAATTTTGAGATATGAACTGCTGTAAAACACCATCAAAACAATCTAATTCTCTAAGGGGAGAGTTTAGTTTTAGCATATGCCCCAGGTTTACGCCAGGAGCAACACGTGTGTATATTTACAACCCACAAGAGAGAAAGCGTAGGGATAGAATAGAGATGTAGCTTGACAGTACTAGTGGTAAATGAAAAAGTTGCATTACACTATTTCTACATGTAATAATGATGTAAAATAAAGTGTCATATAGAAAAATTATATACATACTCAATTGTAATTGAATACAAATAGCAGTTGATTTGCCATTTAAAAATCAAATGGAAATCTTCTTTCCTGATATAAATTAATGCGTATAGACAGACTGGACTTAATGTTTTATAGCAGCTACACTAATGAATTCAGTTCTATCAGCTAGTGGCCAATAACTAGTGCTGCAGATGCTTGAGTCCTGTCTCGTTGCACCCGCCCTCAAATCCCAGCAAGAGATACACCATATTGGGCTTCAGGGCAGGTGAGAGGTTTGTCTATATCCAGAACCACCTTAGTTCAACTACAGGGACATGCCCTTACTGTACTTGGCCAACACTCGCCCACCTACATTCCCTCTTACATCTCTCCAGTAATAAGGAATCAAATGTAAGATGATAAATACAAATCTGTGTACATATGTGTACATTTATTTGGCGTTCATGAGCAGTACAGAAATATGTATTTTACACAAATAAAACAGACGTGTCAATTCTATATGACACCCATAATTGACTTATTGTTGCTTAGAATTTTCTGGCAAAGTGCATGGTTTAGTGTGTCAGTATGGTGGGACAGTCGTGAGAATGACCAACATTTTGCTCCTTATGTGAGGGTCTAGCCAGACCAGGGTGATTGTTTGCAAAATGTGGGAAAGCCGAATAAAGCAGTTGGTTCTGTATCCAAACGAAATGCAAGATTTTGTCCCTGGATTAGCAGATGCCCACAAAGGCCATTTGTTTATGAAAAATGACCTGGTGGTTGTGATCAGTCACTGGTCATCACTTTCAATGGAACTGCCATGTCGTCCAATGAATGTTCTTGACACATTTGCATTGTTCACTGTATTTATTCAAATAGACACCACAGATAACTGACCATTCATTGTCTGCAAAGGGCAGAGGGAGTACAGTTGGAACTAAGGGGGCTCATAATCTTGTGCAAAACATCTGCATAGACGCATATCAAGAAGTGTAATAATATGCATAATATTTAGAGATGCTCACTGACCCCCGTGTTTTGGTTTTGGTTTTGGATCTGGATTACCGTCGTGTTTTGGTTTTGGATTTGCCAAACCGCCCTTGCGTGTTTTGGTTTTGTTTGGTTTTGTTTTGCAATTTTGTTTAAAAATCATTGTTTTTGGGCATAAAATAACCGAATTTAGTGCTCCACCTGTTTCTTGGATAAGTAATGTAATTGTAAAGCTAATAAATTATGAAAAAAACAGTTTAATTCCTGGTAGGCCGTCATTAATTATACACACAAACCAGATTGTCTTCCTCTCCATCTATACATATTGCCAATGCAGCCATCATCTTTGGTTGTATATTACACCCTACACTTATAGTTAAATATCTAAAGAAGTGGACAAAGGCAGTTTGGTTTCTGTCTCTATAGGCCCCCCTCCACTTGTAGAAAATAGTAAAAAATTCAGCCGTTATAGACTGTACAATATAAATTGAAATGGACAATGCCAGTTTGGGGTCAGTCTGTGTATGACACCCTACCCTTATTGAGAAATTGCCAAAATAGCAGCTTTTCAAGAATGTACGTGATATAGAAATGCCCCAAGTCCCTTTCCTATTTGAAAGGGAGATTGCACCCTACACTTATACTTATACGTATACTTATTTTTTTGGGGTGTGATTTTTTTTCCTGATTTAAAAATACTATGTACTTTTACATGGGCTTTACCAGATGACGTACAGGGAAGACTACCATCAGGACTGGTGCCAGCACCTGCTTGCTGATTCTGCTCATATGTGGACTGCTTTGAATCCATTTTAATGAGCCCAAACCATTTGTAGTGCAAAATATTGTATAGATAGATACTGCTGCTAAATATGACTTTTGGCAGCCAGAAAAATTAGTGTTTCACACTGGGAAATATGGTACACCCCAAAGCACTTGTAGAGCAAAAAATTGTATAGATACTGCTGATAAATATCACTTTTGACAGCCAGAAAAATTATTGTAAAACACTGGGGAATATGGGACACCCCAAAGCATTTGTAGTGCAAAAAATGGAGAGAAAAATGCCTCCTCTATCCTCCTCTCTTCCTGCTCTAATAATTGCTAATAGAATTTGAATTAATAACAGAATTCAATAGATTAGAAATTAAATAATAATACAAAGAATAAGGTGTACAATTATTGCTCTGTCCCTGCTCTAATACAGCCTGTGACCTAACCTTGCTCTCTCCCTCTGTCAAATGGCGATGGATTGCTGTGGAGGTGGGTATTTATGCTTTTCAAATCTCGCGAGAACCGAGCTCTGAAATACGAATACGTCACAATGACGTTTTGCCTCAATTTCGATACCGAACGGGCGGGAGAGTACCGAGCCTGCTCAGCTCGGTACTCGGATAGGCGAAGTTTGGGTGGGTTCGGATCTCTGGGAACCGAGCCCGCCCATCTCTAATAATATTATACCTTTTTCAGTTAGTAAGGGACTCCTGTTGAGTTGAAACAAGCTAATCTATCTATCAAATTTAAATTTAATAATCTTCTTGGGAAATTATTCCTCAGTCAGGCTCACCCCAGATCAACATTCCAGCACATTGCAAATCAGTAGATTAATTTAATACACTTTGCAATCTTACAATTTGCTGAATGATTTGAATAACTCATTCTCGAAAATGTTTAAATGAACTGCAGATTGCAGTAGTCCTATTTTCAGAGTTCTAAGCCACCAGTCATACTCCCATTTAGTTGTCAATATTCCCCCAAAGTGTAAAGTGCCTCTCCTGACCTCTGAAAATCAGGACTGTCCCATGAACAGAGTTTTGACTAGAAATGTTAGCACATGGGGCAAAAAAATAACCTGACACCACTTTGTCCTCTGGTTTAACCAAATTAACCTGAAATATTAATTTTAGCTTTGCACCTAGGGTGGTTGCCCATCTCGCACAGCCCTAGTTATGATTCTGCCCATGAATCAAGGGACAGTTGATGGTTGTATACAAAATATTTAATTTTCACTGCTTGATGGTTCAGTAACGTGGGATCAGAACGGCGAAGTACATTTGCCTAATTTTATAATTATTAAAAAGAAAATAACACAATGGTAGCAGTTTAACAAGAGAATCATATCACTGCAGTGCTGTGGCAATCTCTGTGGAAGGGAAAGGGTTAACATCACATGTTAGGAAAGTGTGATGCGGCTATACATGATTTATGAATGGAGAGAAGTTATTGATGTTCTGTTGGGGAATATTACATGTCTGAAGTAGGGAAACCCTTTCCTCTATAGAGTGTCTTTTCTTTTTCAAATTACAGAGTGTATTTCTTTCAGCAACAAATCTAGGGCAACATTCAGGAGAAAAATTCAGAAGATTGCAATGTTTATTTTGTGTCAAATAAATCTGGTGTAAAACTATTTTTCTCTTAGCCTGACGTTCAAAATATGTATAACTGACCTATATGCTATAATTAGACAATTTATTATAAGTAAAGATATTACCAAGAAACTGAGTATAGACTGCATAATCCCAAACGGAGATCTGGGAAATGCTAGCCTTAACGCAGCAGATGCATCCGGGTTGTTATTGGTTTAATGATATGGGTATCCCTGGGAGGTCGCTGCCCATCACAGAGAGTTGTGCAGAGCTGTCAGTCATTATAGTGTTCAAATGTCATTGATTAACAAAGTAACATTGTAAATGACAACTATCACTGACCTTTTCATTAATACTTTCCAATGTTGCTAACTTAAAAATAAAAATAGACTCCTTCTCTGTTTGACCAAACACACTCCCAGTCCACAGCTATTTATAACTACATCACACATCTTCCTCTATTGAAATATCCATTTGGAACATTGGAAATTCGGACAGAAATGGGCACAGTTAGTATCGCGAGATACTAACTGGTGCATCAGTCCAGTGCTCTGTCCTTGCTGAGTCCAGTGGTGCATCAGTCCAGTGCTCTGTCCTTGCTGAGTCCAGTGGTGCATCAGTCCAGTGCTCTGTCCTTGCTGAGTCCAGTGGTGCATCAGTCCAGTGCTCTGTCCTTGCTGAGTCCAGTGGTGCATCAGTCCAGTGCTCTGTCCTTGCTGAGTCCAGTGGTGCATCAGTCCAGTGCTCTGTCCTTGCTGAGTCCAGTGGTGCATCAGTCCAGTGCTCTGTCCTTGCTGAGTCCAGCAGTGTTTTTGTCCTGTGCTTTGTTTTGCTAAGTGCATCTTTATTTTAAAAGTATTAAAAAATCTTCCCAAAAAATTATAATTCGACAAAAATCATTTTAAAAATATATTGAAAAATATTCTAAAAAGTCTAAAAAAAATTATTGCAGTCCATTAACATTAATACTGCAATCTATTAAAAATTGTTCACTGTTCTTGCAGTATTTAAAAAAATAGTACTGTAATACAATGTGTGCTGCATATAATGGAGTACCAAAATTTGGGGGATAAAGTAGGGAAAGACCAAGACCCACTTCCTCCTAATGCTGAAGCTGCTGCCACTAGTCATGACATAGACGATGAAATGCCATCAACGTCGTCTGCCAAGGCCGATGCCCAATCGCTGTGGAGGAACTTGATGATGAGGATGCTGATGTGGTTATTGTAAATGAGGCACCAGGGGGGGAAACAGCTGTTGTCCATGGGATGAAAAAGCCCATCGTCATGCCTGGTCAGAAGACCAAAAAATGCACCTCTTCGGTCTGGAGTTATTTTTATCCAAATCCTGACAACAAATGTATGGCCATATGTAGCTTATGTCAAGCTCAAATAAGCAGGTGTAAGGATCTTGGCCACCTAGGGACATCCTCCCTTATTCGTCACCTGAATAACCTTCATAGTTCAGTGGTTAGTTCAGGAACTGGGGCTAGGACCGTCACCAGTCCAGGGACACCTAAATCCCTTGGTCCTGTTGGATACACACCACCAACACCCTCTTTGTCAACTTCCTCCACGATCTCCATCAGATTTAGTCCTGCAGGCCATGTCACCAGCCTGACTGAGTCCTCTTCAATACGGGATTCATCCGAGGAATCCTGCAGCGGTACGCCTACTACTGCCACTGCTGCTGTTGCTGCTGGTAGTCGGGCATCTTCCCAGAGGGGAAGTCGTAAGACCGCTACGTCTTTCACCAAACAATTGACCGTACAACAGTCATTTGCCATGAGCACCAAGTACTACACTAGTCATCCTATGGCAAAGCGGATAACTACGTCAATAACAGCAATGTTGGTGTTAGATGTGCGTCCGGTGTCCGCCATCAGTGGAGTGGGATTTAGACGGTTGATGGAGGTATTGTGTCCCCGGTACCAAATCCCGTTGAGATTCCACTTCACTAGGCAGGCGATACCAAAGATGTACAGAGAAGTAAGAACAAGTGTCCTCAGTGCTCTGAAAAATGCGGTTGTACCCACTGTCCACTTAACCACGGACATGTGAACAAGTGGTTCAGGGCAAACTAAGGACTATATGACTGTGACAGCCCACTGGGTAGATGCATCGCCTTCCGCAGCAACAGCAGCAGCTGCATCAGTAGCAGCATCTCCACAACGGCTGCTCGTGCCAAGGCAGGCAACGTTGTGTATCACAGGTTTTAGTAAGAGGCACAACGCTGACAACCTCTTAGAAAAACTGAGGGAAATAATCTCTGAGTGGCTTACCCCACTTAGACTCTCCAGGGGATTTGTGGTGTCAGACAACGCCAGTAACATTGTGCGGGCATTATATATGAGCAATTTCCAGCACGTCCCATGTTTTGCCCACACCGTTAATTTGGTGGTGCAGCATTACCTCAAGAGTGACAGGGGTGTGCAGGAGATGCTTGCGGTGGCCCGCAAAATTGCTGGACACTTTCGGCATTCTGCCAGTGCCTACCGCAGACTCGAGCAACATCAAAAAAGTCTGAACCTGCCCTGCCATCACCTCAAACAAGAGGTTGTGACGCGCTGGAACTCCACCCTCTATATGCTGCAGAGGATGGAGGAGCAGCAAAAGGCCATTCAAGCCTACACAGCCACCTACGACATAGGAAAAGGAGTGGGGATGCGCCTGAGTCAAGCGCATTGGAGACTGATTTCCGTGTTGTGCAAGGTTCTGCAGCCGTTTGAACTTGCCACACGAGAAGTCAGTTCCGACACTGCCAGCTTGAGTCCGGTGATTCCCCTGATCAGGCTGTTGCAGAAGCAGCTGGAGAAAGTGAGGGAGGATCTGGTAAACCATTGCGATTCCACCAAGCATGTAGCTCTTGTGGATGAAGCCCTTCGTACGCTTTGCCAGGATCCGAGGGTGGTCACTCTTTTTTAAAGTCAGAGGAATACATTCTGGCCACCGTGCTCGATCCTCAGTTTAAAGCGTATGTTGTGTCTCTGTTTCCGGCGGACACAAGTCTACAGAGGTGCAAAGACCTGCTGGTCAGGAAATTGTCCTCTGAAGAGGACCGTGACATGCCAACAGCTCCACCTTCATATTCTTCCACACCTGTGGCTGCGAGGAAAAAGATCAGTTTTCCTAAAAGACCCACTAGCGGGGATGCAGACAACATCTGGTCTGGACTCAAGGACCTGCCAACCATTGCAGACATGTCCAGTGTCGCTGCATTGGATGCTGTCACAATAGAAAAAATGGTGGAGGATTATTTTTCTGACACCATCCAAATAGACATGTCAGACAGTCCATATTGTTACTGGCAGGAAAAAAAAGGCAGTTTGGAAGCCCCTGTACAAACTGGCTCTAATTTACCTGAGTTTCCCCCCCCCCCCCCCCTCAGTGTGTACTCGAAAAGAGTTTTTAGTGCAGCGGGGAACCTGGTCAGTGAGCGGCGAAGGAGGTTGCTTCCGCAGAACATTGAAAAAATGATGTTCATTAAAATGAATTATCAATTCCTGAATCAAGTACAGCACTGCCCTCCAGATAGTACAGAGGGACCTGTGGTTGTGGAGTCCAGTGGGGACGAATTGATGATGTGTGAGGAGGAGGAAGTACACACTCAAGGGGGAGAGGAATCAGAGGATGAGGATGAGGACGACATCTTGCCTCAGTAGAGCCTGTTTAGTTTGTACAGGGAGAGATGAATTGGTTTTTTTGTGTGGGGGCCCAAACAAACCAATCATTTCAGCTACAGTTGTTTGGTAGGCCCTGTCGCTGAAATGATTGGTTTCTTAAAGTGTGCATGTCCTATTTCAACAACATAAGGGTGGGTGGGAGGGCCCAAAAAAAAAAAAAAAAAGGATTTTTTTAAGTTAACAGTGAGGGTCCGGCCCGGGCCCCCTGGCATGGCTGGCCCCGGGTAAAATGTACCCGCTCCCCCACCCCTCTCGGCGGCCCTGGCTGCAGAATTGGTGGCGCTACATATATAGCTGCTGATGATGATTTTAAAGCAAGCAACATATGATAGGGTTTTCTTATTTCATTACATCTTATATTTTATAGTTTCGCATTTATTAATAACACTGTCTATACACTGTTTTCTTTTGTGTGTATGGCACTTATTATATTGTATACATCTTATGTCATGTGACTTTTGCATACATCACTAACACTATCTAACCATATCTCTATGCTATTGTGGGTTGTGAGCATGTGCATTTGTATGTCTAACATACGCCTGATAGCAGATGGAGATATGTGCGACTCGACATACGGGCATAAAATCTTTTTTGTGACAGATACATTTTTTTTGTATTGAAACAATTTAAAACAATGGCAAGTGTAACATTATAACTTAAAACGTATAGACATGAGATTACAAAATCCATACAAAAGGGCTAAGAGTTGGTTCGCAGCATGACTCAAAACATATGTAAAAGATGATTTGAACATAAAAAACAGGTATTCATGATAGGAAAAAAATAAGTTTAGATTAAAGCAGGTCTGCAGAGATTTTGCATAAATAACGATATAACAAATATATAGGCAAAGGGGAAAGAAGAAAGGGCTTGCGAAGCTACCACTGGTGGTGAAAGAAGTTTGAACTTCAATACTTATAAATAGAGGGATGAAGAACCTCATAGAGGCTAACAGGGTCATCGAGCAAATCAGAACGTTGATACTCCATTGTGTGAACAGACCAAGTGCTGCTGGTCACACTAGAGAGTTTAGGAAAATCGGGGGGAAGGGTGTTCCATTTGGAAAGTAACCACTGACCAGACATGCTTATTAGCATATTTTTAGACACCATGGACTTGGAGGGAAAGCAAATAAAATTTTGGGGTTTTGGAGGTAAGACATTTATCAAGGCTAAAATTAAATCTCTAACCGCTAAATAGACCATTACACCAAATATGTCTAAATGTACTAGAGATGCTAGGGATCGGTTTTCCAAAAACCAAGCCCACCCGAACATTACCGCTCCGAGTACTGAGCCGAGGCGGCTCAGTGCGTTCACGATTCCTCGAAACTGAAAACGAAGCAAAACATCATTGTTGTGTCGTCGGATCTCGCAATTTTTGGATTCCGATGCCATTTCACAGACAGACACAGAAGGGGTGGCAGTGTTCTTGGCAGTCTCCAGTGACATTGTACTGTGCCATAGCTCACAAAGAAACAGAAGGGGTAGCAGTGTTCTTGGTAGTCTACATTGTCACTGCCATTGGTCACACAGAAACAGGGGTAGCAGTGTTCTTGTCACTCACCAGTCACATTGCTTAGTACTATTGCTCAGTGCCTCTGCTCACACAGAAACAGAAGAGGTAGCAGTGTTCCTGACAGTCTCCAGTGCCATAGCTCAGCGGCATCAATATGACAACCAGCTGTTGGCACCAGTCATGATGATACTAATCCTTCTACATCATCTACTAAAGACTATGCTCAAGGGCATAGTGGGTTTAAGTCAGGGAAACTGAAATCCAAAAAACAAGGTTTTACATTGGTAAAGAAAAAAACACCTCTCTAATAAAGGGAAAGTTTACTGTAGAAAAACATAAAATTGCCAACATACAATTCTACCCAAAATATTAAAAAGCATTCCAGCAGCAACTAGCTCCCTTCTCTCAGCTAGATACCACGACCTGTAATCTACACTGTCATCATCCTTACCCTCATTCTCACCCTCCTCAGTGGGTACATCATCCTCACACAATATGATTTCATCTCCGCTGGAATACACCATTACAGAAGTCTCTGTACTTTGATGTATTTGCCTGTAAAGGCCTTCCTTGTGGAATTTGTAGTTCATTTTACAGCAGAGCAGTCACGATTTTTGTGCAATTCTTTTAGACCAGTTGAACGGTCAAAATGTTGTGTTGACTCATCTGCATCACCACTGGGTGAGTGTTTCCTAGCAGCAGTTGCCTGAGAAATTGAAGGAGGAGATGTTATTGTGTCATGTACCACTTGATCTGTCAACTTGCTGACCAGGAGCTCATTGCATCTCTAGATATCTGTGTCAGATGGAAAGAAAGAAAAGACATAGCAGTTAAACCTAGGTTCAAGCACAGTCGCCAAAATGTAGTGATACGATTTCAAGATGTTGATAACTCTTGGATCCTGGCAAAGTGAGTAAAGTACTTTGATCTACAAGTCTGACATACTTGGCACAATTTCTTTGTTTCATCTCCTCCTTCAATTTCTCGAGGTGCTTTTCCAAAAGTCTGGACTAAAGTAAATCCCCCCCCCCCCCCCACCTTTCATAATGTCATGGCTAGTTGAGTAAGTGTGGATAACTTTTCGCTGTTCCTCCATCCTCAGAAGTATATAAAGGGTGGAATTCCACCTTGTTACCACCTCTTGTTTCAGTTGGTGGCAGGGCAAATTAAGTTGCTCTTGTAGCTGCTGTAATCTCATACATGCTGTTGCAGAATGCTTAACATGTCCCGAAATATTTCAGGACATTGCCATGTTGCAAAGAAATTGCTTAGTTTATTTGAAAAGGTTGTCAGAGGTATGCCTGTTAGTGAAGCTGATGATGCACAGAATAGCCTGCTTCTGAAAAATCTGGCGCTGCTTGTTAGATGCTGCTGCTGTTCCTGCTGCTGATGGCGATTCACCAACCCAGTGGCCTGTCACAGTCATATAATCTTTACTTTGGCCAGTTCCGCTTGTCCACATATCTGTGATTTAAGTGTACAGAGGGTAGAATGGCATTTTGTAGCACAATAATTTAGTTTTTTGTAACCTCCTGGAACAGGTGAGGAATTGCTTGTCTACTAAAGTGATGTCGAGATGGAATTTGGTAACGGGGACAGAGACCTCAATTAACTGTCTAAAACCTGCTGCATAAATGGTGGCTACTTGTTACGAGCCGCGGCATCACCTTGACGACCGGGATGTAATTTTCGGACAGAACCCGACCGTCAACGGTCAGACGCTTCTTCAGCGCCGTGTCCCGGCAATGAAGGAAGTGGGGGGCGCGCGCAGTAGGTTAAACTTAATTAGTTCCAGCCTGTGGACTGAATTAGGTTTCATTAGGCTGCCTGTGTGTGTATTTCAGGGACAAGCCCTGATTGGTTGCTTTAAGTATTTAAGGTAGGGAGGACTTAGCCTCCCTGCCGGTTATAGCTTTTCTGCCCCAGTCTTGCTCACCTGCTCCTATTTGCTACTCTCTGTCCTGTGGATACTTTGTTTGATTCCCTGTGTATGACCCCTGCTTGGATTATTGGACCCTGCCTGTTTAGCTCGTGACCCTGACACTTCTTGTCTGTACCTTGGACCTTACTACCATGCCTGTGACCCCGACCTCTGGCGTGGTTATCGATTACCCTGCTTGCCTGTGACCCTTGACCTTGGCTATCATTTTGACTACCCGCTGCCTTCTACCAGTCTCCTGGCCCACCGCTGTGGTCCTGCATTTCCAACCCACACTATAATCGGAGCTAAGTCCTGGGGGCATCCGAGTACCGGTGAGCGCGTCAAGCTCTAAGGGAAAGGCGGCTGCTATAGGCGAAGATCTCCATCATCTAGTTCTGTGGGTTGGTGATCAGGGCCAGCAGCCTAACACTACTGGACACAGATCTAATACTAGCATAGTAGCCATGTCACCTGTGATCCGCTCTGTGACTGGATGACTGCTGTCATACTTGCTTCCTCTTGCAAAGGATTGTTTAACAGTCAATTTTTGTAAACTAATAGTAGTTTTCTTCTTGGTCTGCTTCTGGGTTGAAGATCCACGCCCAGCAGCAGGAGCAGCAGCAGTGGGCCTAACGCTCAAGGATTCTTCTGAGGAATCCTGAATAGGGGAGGAGTCATATAGCCTTAGCAACTTGGGTGCAGGACTAACTCCAATCACTAGTGACAATACTGATGATGAATGGGTTTGGTGGTGTAGATTGCAGGTGTCTGGATCTAGCTGAGAGAAGGGAGCTAGCTGCTGCTGGACTGCTTGTTGCCATATTTTTAGCATAAGTTTCATATTATCCCAATAGCGTTGCAAAAACTCGCTTCAAATGCCATAAAAAGGATGAGGTTCCTAGGTGGTAAAGATCCCTACCTCTACTGACTGTTACTTTATAAACTCTACAAATGGCTAGACAACTGTTGTCAGGATTTTTGTAAAAATAATTCCACACATAAGAGGTGGATTTTTTGGTCTTATGTCACTGTAGATTTCATTGACAGCCCTGATTGCTTAGCTGCCTTTATTCCATTCTTAGCTTGTTTTGTGGGGGCCCAAACAAACCAAGCACTTCAGCCACAAAAGTGGTACTCCTATTCGTTGAATTGCTTGGTTTGTTAAACTGTAACTGCTACCCCTCCTGTTTCAGTATGAGTCCTGTTTCTGTGTGAGTTTTCTAAACATTTTTAAAATATGGGTCGGTGGGAGGTCCTAAGGACAATTCCATCTTGCACCACTTTTCTGTTCTGCCACTGCTGTCTGGCAATGTTTCCTAGATGTGCTATGTACTAACGTGTGTTTTTGTTGTTGCTCTGCTGCTTGGCATTCACCCAGCTCACTGCAGTCTTTGTCCAAAAGTGCATGAAAATAATATTGTGACCTGTGAGGTGGTCAAAATTGACTGGAAATTAGTGTCATTGAGGTTAATAATAATGTAGGAACAAAAAAAGAGCAAAATTATGATTTTAGCAATTTTTCAAAAAAATACAGCTCCAAAACCAAAACATGCGAGGGCGGTTTTGTCGAAACCAAAACTAAAAAGCAAAGTTAATACAGATACAGATCCAAAACCAAAGCCAAAACACAGGGGTGAGTGAACATCTCTAAAATGTACATGTTTGGCCACAATCTCTCCAATAGTATCCATATGTGAAAAGATAGACTGTATGCAGCCTGGAGGGGATTAGATACCAGATACAGTATATCTTGTAAACATTTTTTTATGTAAACAGATATCATTGACTTAGTTAGGCTGTATCTAATATTGGAGGGTTTCTGTCACGAGCCACAGCTCCACTTCTGCCCACCACGGCTTGCTCCTGTCTGCCTTTGGCGTCCCGGCCATCACCATGACAACCGGGACGTCACTTCCGCCCACGACTCTACTTTCTTTCACCGCCGCTGCCTGGCTGATCTGACAGCCGGGCACATGCACAACAAGGGGCCAATTCATTAACAGCCTGCTGGGCTGATTTCTGCATGTGTGGGGGCTTGTTTTGCTTGGCTCATCTGTGTATAAAAAGCAGGGAGGGCTTAGCCTCCCTGCCAGTTATAGTTTGCGGTTTCTGTTACCTAACCAACTCCTATGCTCTGCATCTACTGCTATTGGATTACCCATGTTTTGACCCTTGGCCTTGTTTTCTGGACTTTGATTCTTTGCCTGTTCCCCTGACCTCTGCTACGTTTCTGGACTCTCCTTGTTTGCTGCCAGCCCTGACATCTTGCCTGTTCCTGACCACACTACCTACTTCGGACCTGAGACCTCGGCCTGTTTCCTGACTACGCTTCTTCCATCTCCCGCTACTCGGCGCTACAGTACGTTTCGTAAACTTGTACTACTCTGAGTATAAGACCTGGGGGCATCCGAGTACCTGTGAGCGCGTCAATCTCTATAGGTGAAGACCTCTCCATCTTGTTCTACAAGTTTATGATCATACTAATAGCCGTAACAGTTTCATGCTCCCACTTGTTTTCCCGTTGCACCCTCTCATGTACCGCAATATATAGTAGTTGTTATAAATCTCCTGAGAATATATTGAAAAAGGCAGAGAGTCTCTAATAACATTTTGGGTCTGGAAGGAGATCCGGGCATATATTGGCACACAAAGTGCCATAATTGAAAGAATTTACATTTAGAGAACTGGATATGTGAACAGGCTTTTGCAAAATTCTGGAAGACGCCAAGCAGGGCAATATGTGAGAGGAAACAGATATTCTTATGCAGAGGCGGATTGGCCATAGACATTATCGGGACCTTTCCCAATAGGCCGATGGATTCCTGAGACAGTGACAGGCTGTGTGCACATCATGAGCTGCAGCATACCCTGCACGGCAGACCTGCAGGTCTTGTAATCAAATGCAGAGTCTGCAGTCTTTACTTAGTGGTTGTTTGTCTGAGGAAGGCTGGCTACTTGATCTGTTTCTCTGATTGACCAGCTATGCCTAGACAATCCCTGGTGATACAGGGGCTGAGAGATGAGAGGGATACAGGCTGAAAGAGACCGATTGAGAGTTTAGGCAAAGAGAGAGGGAGGCTGATAGGCAGCTATGAGAAAGATAGGCTGTGAGCTATAAGAGAGTACAGCTGCGAGTGAGACCGGTTGAGAGCTTAGAGAGACACAGCTATGAGAGACTGGCTGAGAGGCAGCTATGAGAGATAAAAGCTGAGAGGTAAAAGAGAAACCGGCTGAGAGATGGAGAGACAGGTTGAGAGCTAAAAAGAGACAGCTGTGATAGACAGGCTGAGTGATAGGTGCAGGCTGAGATGTAAAAGAGAAGCAGCTATAAGAGGGACTGTATGAGAGGCAAGAGAGACAGCTGAGAGGCAGCTATGAGAGAGACTGGCTGAGAGATAAAATACATATTGAGAGCTTAGAGAGAGACACCTGTGAGACAGGCTGAGAGACCAATTGAGAGCTTCGACAGACAGCTGTGAGAAACAGGTTGATAGAGAGCGAACTGATAAGAGAAGCAATTATGAGAGAGACAGGCTGAGTGGTTAAAAAGACAGGCTGAAAGAGCAGCTATGAGAGAAACAGGCTGAGAGACAGAAAAACTGAGAGAGATGTGCTCAGAGCTATTAGCGAGAGAGTCAGCTGTGAGAGGCCGATAACTGAGAGAGCGTGCTTTGCTTGGCTCTGCTGAATATATCCCAAGGAGTACTGCATAGAAACATCTCTCCAGCTCCAACCCTTCCTTTGGCAGCCATTGGCTTCCACTTTCTACAAACTCTTGCACCAGAGGAGCACTCCCTCCCCACAGAAGAAGCTCCAAGTTGCAGATTCCCCTCTTCTTCCTCCTGTCTGGCAGCCAAGAAGGGAAATTCTCCAGGAAAGAACTAGCTCAGTCCAACAGGTTGCTTACTTAAAGCCTGACCATCCTCTATAACGGGATCGCCACTGTGCAATTAGGCCTCAAGAAGAAGAGGCTGAGACAGGCCAAGATGGACGGCAGCATCTATATTGCCTCCAGTAAGAATTTTAGTGGAGGGTGATGTCTTCCTAAAATACCCTGATCAGTATGTTTACCGAGCTCTGAGTCACTGACACCAATGGACATCTCAATGACCAAGACACTACTCCATGTATACATGAATATACTGACATCTTAATCACTGCCCCTTTACTTGGTGTATATGTAAAGTGTATTTCATGAAGGTTCACTTGACTGCTCTCTGTATGGTATATCAGTAAGGTATATCAGTAACTGAAATGCTCTATGTATTGTGCGGCGGATACCAGGATGTAATCTGTATTGTCACTAGGATGCTCTCTCCCTTATATAGCAGTCACTAGGATACATGAGGTATTGTATATCGGGCTCTGGGATGCTCTCTGTATTGTATATGGGTAACTGGGATGCACTCTGTATTATATATCGGTCATTGAAATGTTTCCTGTATTGTATATAGGTGCCTTGTATAGAAGTCCCTAAAATATCCGCCGTTGTTGTGACTCTGCCTATCATTGCGTGTTGCATTGGCCTTGCCTTCCAATGATTTTACTAGGGATAATGGTTTGCTAACCATGCTTAATTTTGTTTTGGCCCTGCCCACATGATACCACTTTCTGAATTTTTTCCAGGGCCACTTTAAGTTCCCAATCTGCCCCTCTTCTTATGATTCCATGGCTCAAATCTCTGATGATGTATACCTGAATGGAAAGTTGAGTTGTTCAAGAGAGAAATGGCCCATGAAGTCAAAGATAGGCAAGAGAACACTTGTTGTTTTGTCGGATATGCTGAAGGAGTGACAGAATCTTTAAATGAGACCATATGTTCTAAATACATTGCTTTATCTTTCTGCCTTCTGTCAGGCGCTGTTCCTGTATCGTCACCCTACATAGGGACGGGCGTCTGCTTCCGGCTCTCGGGCATCTGGTTGCCTAGGAACCATACGCACTTCCTCTCCAGCCCTGCCGACTAGTTTGCGCATGCATGTCCCGTTGCTAGGCAATGGGACAATACTGTGGGTCCCAGCGGTGGCGTTCCTCGTCACTGCCACCGGTAATTAGGGCCTCCCTCTTCCCCTATATATATATGACTCTGGCACCAAATGGGTGCCAGACTATTGGGTCCCCTTGCTGCAGCATTACTAGTGTATTCTCCTTATTCGTATTGTCTCCAGTGTATGATCCGGTTATCGTTCCTGACTTCTCTGCTCTCTCTCCTTTGCCGATCTTGCTCCCATTGATTGACCCAGATTGTTAATGAAGTTTACGGATTCTCCCTCACCGGAGAAGTATGACGGAGATCCTAAGAGATGTCGAGGATTCCTGAATCAATGTGCTATCCACTTTGAATGTAATTCTTCAGTCTTTTCCTCTGAACATACCAAGGTTGCATTCATAATCTCCCTGCTCAGCGGACAGGCTCTTGCCTGGGCTTCTCCATTATGGGAGCGAAACGACCCTCTTCTGGAAAATTCGGCTTCCTTTATTAAAATGTTCCGGAAGATGTTTGATGAACCAGGACAGGTCTCCTTTGCTGCAACAAGTCTTCTGAATTTCCGTCAGGGTTCCTTGCTGATCGGTCAGTATGCCGTGCAATTTCGCACACTTGCCTCGAAACTTCATTGGAACAAAGAGGCATTAAGCCACCTTCTGGCCAGGTCTCGCCGACTGGATCTAAGGTGAGCTAGTGTCCAGGGAGCTTCCCTCTGATCTGGACGCCCTCACATCTCTCTGTATCCGAATCGACCTCCGTTTTAGAGAGAGAACACAGGAGAGATCTTCGGCAAGATGCACCCCTGGCTTGGTAGCTCAGTTTCAAAACCCAATATCTCTCCTGAGGAACCCATGCATCTTGGGTGTTCCCGATTATCCCTTGAGGAATGCGTGAGACGCTTTAAACAGGGACTGTGTTTATATTGTGGAGATGCATGTTCTGAATTCCTGCCCGAAGAGACCGGGAAACTCTTCCTCCTAGACGGTAAGAGGAAGGCCGTCCTAGGAGTTGCCATTTCCACTCACTAGTTTTCCCCTAACCCGGAATTTCTGATGCCTGTGCAACTGGTTTCTCCTAATGGACCCCAGCGGACTGCCTTTGTGGATTCTGGTGCCACAGGAAACTTTATTTAGGCCCCTCTTGCTTTGCAGCACCATCTGCTCATCCAGACTTTGTCTCAGCCACTTACCCTCACTACTGTGTTTGGTAATCGTGTCAGCAACGGTTCCATCTCCAGTATTATGTCATCTGTGTGGCTGCTGGTTGGAGCTCTGCATCAAGAGTGGATCCAGTTCCTAGTGCTGCCCAATCTGAATCCCCTCATCCTGGGCCTGCTCTGGCTCCGAGCTCATACTCCCCAGTTTTACTGGGTTTGGGCTGAAGTGACATCCTGGGGTTCCGTAATGCCATAACCAGTGTCTTACCTTGCCTCATCCACTAGTGTCTCATACCAATTGCCACATTCTTCTTTCTGAGACCATTCTTCCTCCCGCCTACAGTGCCTTCAAACCTCTCATCTCCGATCTTTTCAACAGGATCAGTGGTGCACAAATCTTTTCTAAAGTAGATCTCCATGGGGCTTTTAATAATTCATCCCCTTGGCAGATACGAATGAAAGACAGCCTTTAATACACAGGATGGGCACTTCGAATACCTTCTAATGCCCTTTGGGCTATGTAATGCCCTGGCAGTCTTCCAGTTCTTTGTCAATGAAATTTTCCAGGACCTTTTGTACAAATTTGTCGTTGTCATGACATCCTGATTTATTTTTTTTTGCAAGACATTTCCTCTCACCGGTCGCACGTTATTGAGGTTCTCTCTCCTCTCCGCAGCCATCAGCTTTACTGCAAATTAGAAAAATGCATTTTCGAGGTCAAGCAGGGTCCATTTCTTGGGTTTTATCTTATCTGGTTCCGGATTATGGATGGATCCAGAGAAAGTGACCGCAGTTATTAACTGGCCTCTCCCTCAGGGCCTTAAAGCTGTTCAAAGATTTGTAGGTTTTGACAACTATTACAGGCAGTTCATCAAGGGCTTTTCTACTATTATTGCTCTGATTCCTGCTCTCACTCGGATATCTGCCAATTCCAAACGTTGGTCACCTGATGCACTGGAGGTTTTTGAGCGGTTAAAACAAGCATTCTCCTCAGCTCGAGTTCTCTCTCAACCGAATCAAATGGAACCTTTCTTCCTCGAGTTAGATGCCTCCGCCGTTGGAGTCGGAGCAGTTCTCTTCCAGAAATCCAGAGATTTTCCAATCATGAGAAGAACTATGGAATTGGTGACAAAGAGCTTCTTGCTATTAAATTAGCACTGGAGGAGTGGCGTCATCTCTTAGAAGGTTCCCGTCATCCTGTAACAGTTTTCACGGACCACCCAAACCCTGTTTATATTAGCGAGGCTTAGTGTCTCAATCCTCGTCAGGCTCGGTGTGCGTCATTTTTCTCCCGCTTTGACCATATTTTTACTTACCATTCTGGCTCCAAGAATGTTAGTGCGAACGCTCTTTCTCGTTCCTTTGACAATTCTGATCTCTGTACTCTATCCGAACCCCAGCCTATCTTGGACCCGACCAGTATAATTGCTCTTGCTAAGATCTCTGGCAAAACCTCACCTAGAGGATGCCTCATATTTGGAACCTCACCTGCGATCTAAAGCATTACGATGGGCAACCTCCTCTAAGTTATCTGGGCATGCTGGAGTTAAGAGCTACACGTTCCTACGTCAACATTTTTGGTGACCTATGTTGCACTCGGATATTCGTAAATTTGTGGCTTCTTGTGCAACTTGGGCTCATAGTAAAAACCCTAGACTCGCTCCTTCTGGCTTTCTGCATCCTCTTCCTATTTCTGACTTCCCCTGGCAGAGCATATCCATGGATTTTATCACGGATCTCCCTCTCAGTAATGGTTATACTACTACTTGGGTTGTGGTCGACAGATTTTCCAAAATGGCTCACTTGGTACCTTTAGTCACACTTCCCAGCTTGCTCTCATCTTTATCAAGGAGATCTTCAGACTACATGGTTGCCCCAGTGAAATCATCTCAGATCGTGGGGTTCAATTTGTATTTCAGTTTTGGAGGGCTTTTAGTAAAAATCTTGGTTCCGATCTCATATACTCTTCTAGGGCCTGATTCATTAAGGATCTTAACTTCAGAAACTTATACATATTAGAAGGGAGGTACTTTTAAGTCCTCCAGGCAGACATATTATCTAGTAGTCCCATACCACAAATGGATATCTTTAAAAGTCATCATGGAGATGATGGGAATGTGCTTCTGTTCCACCCCCATTCCTGAACTGCAGCTGTCAATGACAGGAACCAGGTGCAATCACGTCCTGCCCCTTCAATGTGTAAAAATAAAGTTAAAATAGAATATTGTAGAACAATTCATGGTATAGAGGCCAAATTTCAGCAAAAGTACCAGAATTGTATTAACAAAATGTTAATATGGTTTTAAAGCTTTTTAAAATTGTTTCCTTTTCTCTGCTTTGTATCACGTTGGCTGCAACTCTTCATGCCCAGTCGGCCCTTTTCTCTGCTTTGTGTCCCATCAGCCCTAGCTCCTCTGCTTTATTCTTCATCAGACGCAGCACTTCTTATATCATTTTTGCCCCGCTTGTACAGCAGATCATGGAACATTGAATGTGACTTGATATTATTCTTTGCCTGGAGCAGCCAACTTCCGATGATGCAGTGAGGCAACATATCTGAGAAAAGGAGGAATCTGCAGTCTGCACCACATGATCTCGCTCCATCCACTGGAAAGAGCTGTATGATTCATCACAGCAAGGGGACTAAATTGTTGGATGGCCCTGTATTGCACCAGTGTGCTGTAAAGTCTATTTATGGCTCCACTTAGACATGGGCTACATCAACAACAACAAGCGCAACAGGTTGATGGATGATAACCACTCTGCAGAATTGCAATGTGCCTGTTACAGCCTTACACCAAACTTCCAAAAACTGGTGGAAAATCTGATCTTTCAAAAGTCGCATTGGATTGTTTATTATAGCTTGTAAGACTTGTGTATTCTACATTAAAATGCTTGCTGATCTGGTACTACAGGTCTTTTTCTTTGATGAAATTTAAATGTTTGTCTAAAAAACAGATCAAGTGCTCACGCCCCAGGTATCAACTCCTAGAACCGCTTCAGAGGTCTTCGCCTATAGCAGCCGCCTTTCCCGTAGAGCTGAACTTGCTCACAGGTACTCTGATGCCCCCAGGTCTTGTTCTCTAGTAGTAGGAGCTGATAACCTGAGATCGTAGCGCAGGTGATTACAAAGAGGAGGAACTTCTGGCGGAAGGTTGTATACAGTCTCGCAGCACTACATGGCCCAGACTTGATGGACTGAACACACGGGAGATCTGTGTCTGAATCCAGGCAAAGGACCTGGGTAACTGATGAAGTAACAGTGTCAAGTATCCGGGCAAAGGTTTCGGGGTCACAGGCAATTCAGTGGTGTTAGAATTCAAGCGAGAGATCAGGGTTACAGGCAAATCGGCAATGTCAAAATCCAGGCCAGGGGTCCGCAACAGTGATACAGAAAACAGCAGGAATGCAACAGCAGGAGAAGTATGCTTGGGAGCAGGGACTAAAACCGGCAGTGAGGCCCAGTCCTTAAATACTTTGATGGACAAATCAGAAAGAAGGAGGACAGGGCTGACAATCAGCCTCAGGAGGCTGCTAATTAATTACTAGCTTAGAATTAGCATAGGTCATATCACAAACCAGGAACATGTATGACAACATAAATGACAGATTCGAATCATGCGAGAGCTCCCCCGGGGGATGAAGGATGTCCCTACACCCTCCTACTCTATGCCACAAAGATAACAGTGCATTGTAACTAATGCACGTGCTCGGCTGCTACCTCACGCCAGGATGCGGCATAATGCCGCGGCTCATGACAAAGTATGGCCCTTTTAATGGTTAGAAGGCTTCACATGTGGACCTTAAATCATATCGGGTTACCCATCACTGTTCTAGATGATTTTTCACCTTCGCTTGCATATTACAGTAAAGTCTATAGAATTGGTTATAGTGTATATAAATCTATTTTCTTTGTTTAATTGAAAAGTATAGCAACATGCAAAGCTTTGTAGCTAGAATAGCATTGCTGGACTATTACAGACATGGGAAAGCCCACCAGATCGTTAGAAACTTTGGACTTTCAATTATCAATATTCAGTATTATTATTTCACCTGCTGAACGCTTGTCAAAGCTGAATGTTCAGTTTGGATAAAGTTATACTTCAAGTTTTTATTATATTTTATTTCTGTCTCGTGGCAAGACAGATAAAATGTTCTCACTGTACCTCAGCAAAATATCTCTGTTGCACAGTGCTAAGTTTTTATTCCTGTGATAATCTTTTGGAGCATGAGATATTTTCATACCTATACTCAGCTATGCCTATAGTGTTCACATGAGCTGCTTCCCTGCTGAGGTTTCTATTACAGAGTGTCACAGTAAGTACCCTGCATGATATAACTTGAAGTAAAATCACTGTTGGAAAAATGAGATTTTTCCATTACAGAGAAATAAAGAAAATGCATCACTTTTATGCATAGACAATAAGAAGTCACTTTCTTTTTTCACTATTAAGAATTACTAGTACTCTTGAGTGAGCTCAAAGGAAAAAATATTATTGATATCTAATTTTGTATCTGTTGTTAAAAACGTGTTAATACACACATGGACAAATTTGTTAACACCCTTCCACGAAGGTACGAATAACTTGAAACTGATAAAAGTAATTGGCATCCATTTTTTTTATTCCATATTTAATAATAATAAAACTTTGCATTCAAATTTTGATTCAATAGAATATTTTAAATAATAAAACAAATGAAAATGGCATGGACAGAAAAGCTAGTATTTTGTTGCACAACCTTTAGGGGCTATCGCTGCAATCAAGGGATTTCTATAGCTCTTAATGAGACTCATGCACCTGTTGTGCTAATATTTTGACTGTCGACTTTACAACCTTGTAGACATTTACATGTCGAATATTAACTGTGTCGACCTTGTGATCATGTAGACATTATGACTGTGGACATTTTTGTTGACTTGTCAATTAAATCCAAAAGTCCCACGGTCTTTACAGTTGCAAATATTATTAAGAAGTTTAGTCACAGGAACATCAAGCTGCTTAGAGATAGTCTTATAGCCTTTAACTTTAACATGCTTGTGTCCTCAGACAACTTTTAATCCTTTGCTTTCTCTGGTCCATGTTTAGTATGGTGACGATACCAAACAGCAGAGTGACTACTTTTATCCAGGTAAATAGGCTCAATGACTAGACTAGAAGATTGAAGTTTTGTAATGCATATTGAAGAAAGCAATTCGTTTAAAATATCACTATAATCCAATAATTTATAATCTTTTCTACAGGGTACAACGAACTGTCCAGCACATTTTAGAATATCTTTGGAGGATAAGCTATTTATTTATTTATTATTTTCTTTTTTTAATCCAGTGGTTCCCAAACTTTTGCAGTTCGCAGCACCCTTAGAGTCAACAAATTTTTTCAAGGCACCCCTCCAAAATAATTATTGAGCAGTCCTGTTTTAGAAGTAGTTGGGTCAAAAAATTGTAATAAGTATTTAGGTCAGGACAGAAATACTTATTTAGTTGTATGCAAAGATGCCCCCTCTGCATCCAGACACTCTGCCCTCAGGCACTCTGCCCCCTCTGCATCCAGACACACTGCCCCCTCTGCATCCAGACACACTGCCCTCTCTCACACTGCCCCCTCTGCCCTCTGTCACGCTGTCCCCCCCCCCTCTGCTCTGTCACGCTGTCCCCTCTCCTCTGCCCTCTCTCACAATGTCCCCCTCCTCTGCCTTCTCACACGCTGTTCCCTCCTCTGCCCTCTCACGCTGTGTCCCCCTCCACTGCCCCTCTCACGCTGTGTCCCCCTCCTCTGCCCCACTGTGCCCCTCCTATGCTCTCTGTCCCCCTTCTCTGCCCCGCTGTCCCCATCCACTGCTCTCTGTCCCCATCCTCTGCTCTCTGTCACCAACCTCTGTCCCGCTGTCACCATCCTCTGTCGCCATCCTCTGTCCCGCTGTCACCATCCTCTGCTCTCCTCCTCTGCCCGGCTGTCACCATCCTCTGTTCTCCTCCTCTGTCCCGCTGTCACCATCCTCTGTCACCATCCTCTGTCCCGCTGTCACCATCCTCTGTCCCGCTGTCACCATCCTCTGCTCTCCTCCTCTGTCCCGCTGTCACAATCCTCTGCTCTCCTCCTCTGTCCCGCTGTCACCATCCTCTGTCACCAACCTCTGTCCCGCTGTCACCATCCTCTGCTCTCCTCCTCTGCCCCGCTGTCACCATCCTCTGTCACCAACCTCTGTCCTGCTGTCACCATCCTCTGTCCCCCTCCTCTCTCCCGCTGTCACCATCCTCTGTCACCAACCTCTGTCCCGCTGTCACCATCCTCTGCTCTCCTCCTCTGTCCCGCTGTCACCATCCTGTCACCAACCTCTGTCCCGCTGTCACCATCCTCTGCTCTCCTCCTCTGTCCCGCTGTCACCATCCTCTGCTCTCCTCCTCTGTCCCGCTGTCACCATCCTGTCACCAACCTCTGTCCCACTGTCACCATCCTCTGCTCTCCTCCTCTGTCCCGCTGTCACCATCCTCTGCTCTCCTCCTCTGTCCCGCTGTCACCATCCTGTCACCAACCTCTGTCCCGCTGTCACCATCCTCTGCTCTCCTCCTCTGTCCCGCTGTCACCATCCTCTGTCCCCCTCCTCTGCCACGATCCCTCTCACTCTGCCCCGCGCCAGCCATAAAAAAAAAACAACACAGAAACTTACCAATCCGTCGGGCACCGGGACCCAGCAGCCTCCTCTCTCCTGCAGCTTGTTACTGATGTCGATATTCAGTGACAGCTGCAGGAGAGAGGAGGCTGCTGGGTCCCGGCGCCCGACGGATTGGTAAGTTTCTGTGTTTTTGGTTTTTTTTATGTCTGGCCCGCGGCACCCCTGGGACCCACGGCGCACAGTTTGGGAACCGCTGTTTTAATCTATTCACTGTTTCTTTGCTTTATTCTATGACATACCAAAGACATGCAGATAGACATGAGACAATAGCTTTTAATTCAATCCAATTTTCAGGAGGAATGAAGCATTGTGTTAAAGAACTGTAAGAAATTGTACTTTTTTGTATACATGTTTATGAATCAACACAAGTAGGGTTTTGTGTGAGTGCTTGCACATAAGGGTAGATTGGTAATAAGTGACATGTGGAATTTAAGATAGAAGAACTTTCTGAATTATTATTATTATTATTATTATTATTATTATTATATTATACCTCGTTTATGTACACAAAGTTGCACTATTTTGTGTTTATTTTTCTTCCCCATATGTACGCCTGCATTCAACATGGAAGAGTTGTGAACGTCATCTGTCCCACTCATCATTGAATATAAGTATTTTTATGTTTACTCTTATGAGAGATAAACAGCGTTGTTTGGGTCCCTATACTATTGTGAGATTAGTTGAATAAATCAACTAGTGTGTAGTTGACTAAGGCACCTCCCAGAGGCAGTTGACAATGAGGCGCTGAATAGAATTCTATTTTTCCTGTTCTTATATATACAGGAGACTGCTTCTCACAACTGTAGAAAAACTGGTGTTCATCATAATGAACTACAAATTGTATAAAGAATGACATTCTTGCCGCAAATTACAAACAGAAAATGTAAATTCCAGTAGGGATGAATTAATATTGTGTGGCAGGCAGCTGGGTAACAGTTACTAGGGGTAGCAGAGGGAGGAAGAGGCAGGCCAGTTCTGAGATAAACAATCCCAGTAGATTTGCCAGATTGGATGAAGATATTGTGAAAGGCAGTTCAGAATTGGTAGAGTTGGGTGAGACTGCTTCCTCTAGCAACCAGGGGAATGGTCTCTCCAGCATAGAGGGGACCAAAGTTACTCAGGGACCCATGTAGATTGTGGTGGTAGTGGATTCAATTATTAGGAAGGTAGATAGGGCAATCTGTTACCGGGACCGTGCATGCAGAACAGTGTGTTATCTCCCGGGTGCTCGGGCTCGGCATATTGCGGATTTGGTGCACAGATTGTTGGGAGGGGCTGGGAATGACCCGGCGGTTTTGGTGTATGTTGGCACCAATGACCGAGTTAGAGGAAGAAGGGGTGTCCTAAAGAATGATTTCAGGGACATAGGTCGCAAACTTAAGGCAAGGACATTCAAGGTAGTTTCGGAAAAACTGCCTGTGCCACGAGCTAGTCCAGGGAGGCAGCGGGAGATTAGGGAGGTTACTGCGTGGCTAAAAGATTGGTGTAGGAAGGAAGGTTTTGGATTCTTAGAGCACTGGGCTGATTTCTTGGTCAGTTGCCATCTTTATTGTCGAGATCGATTGCACCTGAATGAGGAGGTGGCTGCAGTGCTAGGGGAGAGGATGATAGGAGGTTGAAACTAGGCTTTGGGGGGAGGGGGAGGCAGGTAATTATGGGTTAGACTTTGAGAGTAGCAAGGAGGAATTTAACAAGAGTCAAGGGTGTGGAGAGGGGGGAAAGGGAAGCATAGCCGATAAGGAGCATAAAATAAATACCTAAGGGAGGCAATAGACTTAAGTGTATGCTTGCAAATGCAAGAAGTCTGACAGGTAAAATGGGGGAGTTAGAACTAGTAGCAATGAATGAGCAGTATGATATTATAGGTATTACGGAGACCTGGTGGAATGATGCACATGACTGGGCAGTCAACTTGGAAGGCTATTCTCTCTTCAGGAGGGATAGGGTAAATAAAATGGGAGGAGGAGTATGTTGTTATATTAAGCCATAGTTAAAACCAAGTATTCAGGAAGTTCTTTACGAGAATATTGCTGATAATATAGAGGCATTGTGGGTGGAAATATCCAGCGGAGGAAAAAGTTCAGAGAAGTTGCTGATGAGGATATGCTATAAACCGCCAGATATTAGTATGATTGAGGAAGCCCAACTTCTACAGCAAATTGAAAAGGCTACACAACTAGGTCATATTTTAATTATGGGGGATTTTAATGATCCAGACATTGATTGGAGTACTGAGACCTGTGGTACAGCTAGGGGAAATAGGTTTCTGAGCACGCTAAAAGACCATTACATGTCCCAATTAGTAGATGAACCAACTAAGAACCAGACTACACTGGACATAGTAATAACAAATAATGTAGAGGTAATATAAAATATTCAAGTAAGGGAACACTTGGGAAACAGTGATCATAATATGGTCTCATTTGAAATTAGTTTCCAGAAGCAACGGAATAAGGGATCAACTAGGACTTTAAACTTTAGAAAGGCAAATTTTAATATGCTAAAGGAGTCTATAAAGTGCATAGACTGGGACAACGTTTTTGAAGGAAAAAATATGGAAGAAAAGTGGGCTGTCTTTAAAATGTTGTTGGAAACATACACGTATAAGTTCATTCCTATGGGAAATAAATGTAAAAGAATTAAGTCTAAACCAATGTGGCTAAATAAAAAGGTAAGGGAAGAAATGCAAAGGAAGAAGCGTGCATTTAAAATGTTTAAGTCTGAAGAGTCCTTTTGTAGGTACAAGGACTATAATAACACATGCAAAAAGGAAATTAGATTGGCTAAATTAGAAAATGAAAAGCAAGATGCAAAAGAAAGTAATACAAACCCCCAAAAGTTTTTTAAGTATATAAATGGCAAAAGGATTAAAAAAGATAATATAGGACCCCTAAGAAGTGTGATGGGTGAATTAATTAATGATACTAAGGAAAAAGCAGAGGTATTAAACACTTTATTTTCTGCAGTATTTACTAGAGAGGAACAAATGGTAGGAATAATACATAAAAATGGAAATTAAACCATACCATTAATTAATACTTGGTTGTCAGAGTAAGAAGTCCAAAGGCGACTGAAGAATATTAAGATAAATAAAGCTCCAGGTCCAGATGGCATACTTATGGAGCTAAACTCAGAAATAGCTAGACCGCTATTCTAGTCATAGATTCAATCTCATCAGGCTTAGTATCAAGAGATTGGTGAATAGTAGATGTGGTGCCATTGTTTAAAAAGGGGACGAGATCACAACCAGGGAGTTATAGACCTGTAAGCCTGACATCAATAGTGGGGAAACTACTGGAAGTTATATTAAGAGATAGTATTCAGGAATACTTGGTGCGCAATAAGATTATTAGTGGGAATCAACATGGATTTGTGAAGGATAGGTTATGTCAAGCTAATCTAATTAGTTTCTACGACGAAGCTAGTGGGAACTTAGACCAGAGCAACACAGTAGATGTGGTCTACTTAGATTTTGCAAAGGCCTTTGATACAGTGCCACACAAGAGGTTGGTTTACAAAATAAGGGAACTGGGTCTAGGAAACAACATTTGTACTTGGATCGAAAACTGGTTAGCGATTAGGGAACAGAGAGTTGTGATAAATGGTACATTTTCTAATTGCTCAAAAGTTTTAAGTGGAGTACCTCAAGGTTCCGTGCTGGGGCCACTCCTTTTTAATATATTTATTAATGACCTTGGTGATGGTTTAGGGAGTAAAGCTTCTATTTTTGCAGAGGACACTAAACTCTGTAAGGTAATAAAATCAGAGCAAGATGTAGCTTCTCTACAGAGGGACTTAAATAAACTGAAGGATTGGGCGGCCAAATGTAATATGAGGTTTAACATAGATAAATCTAAGGTTATGCATTTAGGGATCAAAAACAAAAATGCAATCTATAAATTAAATGGAATTAATTTAGGAGACTCTATAATAGAAAAGGATTTGGGAGTGCTCGTAGACAGTAGACTTAGCAATAGTGCCTAATGTCAATCAGCAGCTGCAAGGGCAAATAAAGGATTGGCATACATAAAAAGGGGCATAGATGCAAGGGAAGACAATGTAATTTTGCCACTGTATAAATAGTTGGTAAGACCTCATCTTCAATATGCAGTACAGTTCTGGGCACCACTCTTTAAAAAAGATAATTTGGAACTAGAAAGGGTTTAGACAAGGGCGACAAAATTGATAAAGCGTATGGAGTCATTAAGTTATGAGGAAAGGTTAGCCAGTTTAGGCATGTTTACTTTAGAAAAGAGGCGTCTAAGAGGAGATATGATTACTATGTACAAATACATTAAGGGTCAATACAGAGAACTTTCATTGGAACTTTTTACTCCAAGGACTATACACGGGACACGCGGTCACCCCCTAAGGTTAGAGGAGAGGACATTTCACAACCGGCAAAGGAAGGGGTTCTTTACAGTAAGGGCAGTCAAGATATGGAATTCATTGCCAGGGAAGGTTGTGATGGCAGATTCAATAGATATGTTTAAGAAAAGGTTAGACAAATTTTTAGCGGAAAAGTTTATCCAGGGATACGACCGTTAATTAAAATGAAGGATAGTAGTGGATATAGGGTAAAAATAGGACTGCAATATTGGGTCTGGAGGGATTTTCACAATTGAAACAGATTGGCGATTGCTTACTCTGGATCAATTTCAAATATAAGTGCAGGATCGCAGGAGATCCAAAATAGGTTGAACTTGATGGACTGGTGTCTTTTTTTCAACCTCAACTTTGTTACTATGTTACTATGTATGATGATAATCATGACATCAGTGATGAGGATGATGAGGGCATTGTCAACTTAGAAGAAGATGACCACTTTTAGACAATTGCCCATTAGTAAATTGTTACAATCGCTATCTATCCTGTCCAGTGCATAAGCCAACAACCAAAAAGGTTCTCTTTTGTGGGGGCCCAAAAAAATCAGTACTTAAACCACAGAAGTGGCAGTCCTTGTCTTGGTAAAAGACCAGGGTGCCACAAATGGATGTATCTTACCAATGTTCCAATAATACCATGTAAAAAATATATAGAGAAAAATCTAGTGCAATATGTATTGATAAAAAAATGCCTTATTCATACACTAGATAAATCATAAAATTCTGAGCAATTTCTCATAAAAAATGACTGAGAGATGCAAACGCTCCTACCATAGTCATAAGTAATCATGCGTATGTTATATAAGCCCAGGATATTTCACCGCTGGTCACCCATGTAGATGTTAAATTCCATGGAGGGTCATCCTCTCACAAGGTACACTTTCCAATATGTTTCAATCCTTCCAAGGGATCTTTTTCAAGGTCTCGTGTATATATAAGTATAATCACTCACAACATTCCCGGCTGCACTAAACACTCTCCCAGAGTACACACTAGGGTGGCCAGCTTAAGTACACCATAGCTAGTTTGTACAAGGGGCTCCAGACTGCCTTTTTATCCTCCCAGAAGTCAAAGGGACTGTCTGAGATGCTAAGTTCTAATTTATCATTAAAGTAATCCGAGTGAGGCGATAGAGGTGTCAATATACAGTCATGGCCAAAAGTTTTGAGAATGACACAAATAATATTTTTTACAACGTCTGCTGCCTCAGTTTTTATGATGGCAATTTTATGATGGCAATTTGCATATACTCCAAAATGTCATGAAGAGCAATCAGATGAACTGCAATTAATTTCAAAGTCCCTCTTTGACATGACAATGAACTTTATTCAAAATACAATATTTCCACTGGATTTCAGCTCTGCCACAAGAGGACCAGCTGACATCAGGTCAGCGATTCTCTCATTCACACAGGTGTTGACAAGGACAAGGCTGGAGATCACTGTCATGTTGATTGAGTTAGAATAACAGACTGGAAGCTTTAAAAGGAGTGTGGTGCTTGAAATCATTGTTCTTCCTCTGTTAAACATGGTTATCTGCAAGGAAATGTGCAGGGCTTCACAGGCAAGGATATTGCTGCTAGTAAGATTGCACCTAAACCAACCATTTATCGAATCGTTAAGAACATAAAGGAGAAAGGTTCAATAGTTGTGAAGAAGGCTTCAGGGTGCACGAGAACGTCCAGCAAGCACCAGGGCCGTCTCCTAAAGTTGAGTCAGCTGCGGGATCAGGGCACCACCAGTGCAGAGCTTGCTCAGAAATGGCAGCAGGCAAGTGTGAGTGTAACTGCATGAACGGTGAGGCATCTTCTTGTAAGGTCAGTAATGACCAAGGAAGACCTTGTCATTCAGATTCCAAAAGTGGTGTCCAAACACTTTTACGTGTAAAAGCTGAGCCAGAAGAAAACAGTAAGGCATGTATGTTCACATTCAGAAATCACACAAATCCCTGAGGAGAGTCTATCCACGAGTGCTATGTGTAATCCTGACCTGTCTGATAGTGTACACATAAAGCATTTCTGCAGATGTCTGCATGAACAGCCCAAGTGTAGCCGGTGATACACAAATTGAGGATGCCACTTTGGAATTGCAAAAGGATGAGGGGGGTATTTGTGTAGCCGACGAGGGCGCTAATGAGGATGTTAATGAGGATGATGTTGTTTGTGTAAGTCCTGCACCAGTAGAAGCAGTTCTTGCACGTGATAAGAAGGCCATTGACATGCCTGGGCATAAGACCAAAAAATCCATCTCTTATGTGTGGAATTATTTTTACCCAAATCCTGACAACAGTTGTTTAGCCATTTGTAGCATTTGTAAAGCCATAGTCAGTAGAGGTAGGGACCTTAACAATCTAGGAACCTCACCCATATTACGCCATTTGAAGCAAGTTCATGGCAAGCTGTTGGGAAAATCAGAAACTTATGCTAAAAAAATAACAACAAGCAGTCCATCATCAGCTAGGTCCCTTCTCTCATCTAGATCCCGACGCCTGCAATCTACACCCACAGAACCGTCCTCATCAATATCCTCAGTAGTGAATTAGTCCTGCATCCATGTTGCTAAGGCTAGATGACTCTTCCACTATACTGGATTCCTCAGAAGAATTCTTGAGCGTTAGTCCCACTGCTGCTACTGCTGCTGCTGTTGGGGGTGAATCTTCATCCCAGAAGCAGACCAAGAAGAAGACTACTAGTAGTTTACAACAATTGACTGTTAAACAATCCGTTGCAAGAGTAAGCAAGTATAAAAGCTGTTACCCAGTCGCAAAGTGGATCACAGAAGCCATGCCGACTATGCTAGTATTAGATCTGCGTCCAATATCCACTATTAATGCAACTGGTTTAGACAGTTACTTGAGGTCTTGTGTCCCCGTTACCAAATTCCATCACGACACCATTTTACTAGAAAAGCTATTCCTCACCTCTACCAGAAGGTTCATAAAAATGTAATTTATGGGCTACAAATACCATCACAAAACCATTTCAGTAGAAATGCTATTCCTCACCTCTACCAGAAGGTTCTTAAAAATTATTTATTGGGCTGCAAAATGCCATTCTACCCACTGTACACTTAACCACAGATGTGTGGACAAGAGGAACTGGGCAAACTAAAGATTATATGACTGTGATAGCCCACTGGGTTGGTGATCCGCCTTCACAAGCAGGAACAGCAGCAGCATGTACCCAAGAACTTCACATTTGTCAGAGGCAGGCTACTCTGTGTATCACCGGCTTCACTAAGAGGCATATAGCTGACAATCTGTTACAAAAACTAAGGGATGTCATTGCAACACGGCTTATCCCACTTGGACTCTCTTCAGGATATGTCATTTCTGATAATGCAACCAATATTGTGAGAGCATTACAGCTGGGTGAATTTCATCACATTCCCTGTTTTGCTCACACAATAAACTTGGTAGTGCAGAGCTTTTCAAAAAATGACAGGGACGTGCAGGAGATGCTGTCTGTGGCCCATAAAATATCTGGACATTTCCGGCATTCGGCAACAGCATGTAGGAGATTGCAATAGCTACAAGAGCAATTTAATTTGCCCTGCCACCAACTGAAGCAAGAGGTGGTGGCAAGGTGTAATTCCACCCTTTATATGCTTCTGCAGATGGAGGAACAGTGAAAGCCATCCATGCTTACTCCACAAGCCATGACATTGGGAAAGGAGGGGGGATGTATTTAGTCAAGCGCAGCAGAGAATACTTTCCATGTTGTGCAAGGTCCTGAAACCATTCGAAAAAGTCACCTGTGAAGTAAGTTCAGACACTGCGAGCTTGAGTCAAATGATTTTCTTAATTAGACTTTCAGAAAAGCAGCTTGAGAAACTAAAGGAGCAAAGCAATTCCGCTAAGTACGTCAGACTTGTAGATCGAGTACTTAATTTGCTTCGCCAGAATCCAAGAGTTATCAAAATTTTGAAATCGGATTACTACATTTTAGCGACTGAGCTTGATCCTAGGTTTGAGAGCTATGTCTTCTCTTTATTTCCAACTGACCCAAATCTGAAGAGATAAAACGAGCTCCTGGTGAGCAAGATGACAGCTCAAGTGTTACGTGACAGGATGGCGTCTCCTCCTTCAGTTTCTCACTCAACTGCTGCAAGGAATAATCTTAGCTTTCCCAAGAGACCCAGGGATGATGCAGATGACTCTGCACAACATTTTGACATCTGGTCTGGTCTAAAAGAATTAACCAAAAAATGTGATACCTCTGCCGTAACTCCACCTGATCATACTATCAACATCCAATTATTTTAACAACACCTTAGAAATAGACACATCAGACAGTCCCTTTACATACTGGGAGGTTAAAAAGGGAATTTGGAGACCCATGTACCAACTCGCTTTGCACTGCCTAAGCTGCCCACCCTCCAGTGTGTACTCGGAAAGAGTTTTCAGAACAGCCAGGAACCTTGTCAGCGATCGGCGTAGAAGGCTACTTCCTCAAAATTTGGAAAAGATGATGTTCATAAAAATAAACTTCAATTTCCACGAGGAAGGCCTTTCCCGCCAATTACATCAAAATACTGAGACTTCTATAATGGTGAATTCCAACGGTGATGAATTAATAATGTGTGAAGATGATGTACAAACTGATGAGGGTGAGGATGAGGCTGAGGATCATAACATCATTTTGCCACAGTAGAATTCATTAACAGCACTGTTACCTTAGGTGCCTTAAGCCCATTGTTACCTTGTTTTGTGGGGCCCAAACAAACCAAGCACTTCAGCCTCAAAAGTGGCACTCCTTGTCAGTGAAGTGTTTGGTTTGTTAAAGTGTGCATGTCGCTTTTAAGATCCAACAAAAGGGTGGGTAGGAGGGCCTGAGGACAATTCCATCTTGCACCTCTTTTCCTTTCAGCTACTGCTGTGTGAGAATGTTATCTACATGTGCTATATACTGTTGTGTGCTTTGCAAAAATCTTAGACACCCATTTATGATGCAGATGACTCAGCACAACATTTTGACATCTGGTCTTGTCTACTGTAAAAGAATTGACCAGAATTAGTGACACCTCTGCTGTAACTCCACCTGATCCTACTATCAACTATCAACATCCAAAGAATGGTATAAAGACAACAGTTTTATTAACAAAGAACAATGTTGCTTGCAGAAGAAATGTAAGCATGGATGTCTAAATAGATGTTTATATGTATTACCTTCCACTTTTCTGCTGTTTCATCAGTATTGCACAAAGTGTTTGTAGTCTGCATTTTACGTAAAAGGTACTTAACTATATTATAATTATTTGGGAATTGGGGCTGATTCGCTCAGTGATGAACTTGCTTTTTGCTGTGAATTACAATGACTCTTTTTAGTACATTGTCTGGCTCCCTGTATTGGTCTGGGTCTGATAATAGCACGCATTCCGGGAGGGGGGGGAGAGTCAGCGCTCGTCGCCATGTATTAGCTGTAGAATTACCACAGTTATCCAAAGAATGGGTGGAGAGATCAAATGAACCATAACTGGTTTCATGATCCAAGGACTATTTCATCTTGCACCACTTTTATTTTCTGCCATTGCTGTGTGGCAATGTTTCCTAGATGTGCTATGAACTGCTGTGTGTTTGTGTCATTGCTCTGTCGCTTAGCATCCAGCCAGGTCGCTGCAGTCTTTGTTAGAAAGTGTATAAAAATAATATTGTGACCTGTGAGGTGGTCAAAATTGAATGCAAATGACTTGAAATTAGTGTTATTGAGGTTAATAATAATGTAGGGGGGGTGGGAAGCCAAATTATGTGATTTTAGCAACAAAAAAAAAAGGATTTTAGAAACAAATAGGGATCCAAAGACGAAACACGCAAGGGCGGTTTTGCCAAAACCAAAACCAAAACACAAAGTTAATCCAGATTCAAAATCAAAACCAAAACCAGAACACGGGGGTCAGTGAACATCTCTATTTTAAAGCATTGGATTGGCTGTTTTGGAGGTGACTGTGATAGACCTAAACTAAAGTGGTGCATGGGAAGTTAAGGAATATGAATGACCACTGCAGGTGGTGTGTGGAATGTTAGGTATTTTATTTTTTTGGACAAATCACCACATTCATCAGAAATTTCACTCTTAATCATCCTCCTAACATCAACACCTGGTATTTTCTTGGAGACTGAATTTGACAAAAAGTGTTCGGATTTTGAGGACATTTTCTTCCACTTCATCATCATCATCATCATCATCTATTTTTATATATATATATATATATATATATATATATATATATATATAGTGCCACTAATTCCGCAGTGCTGCACAGAGAACTCATTCACATCAGTCCCTGCCCCAATGGAGCTTACAATATAAATCCCCTAACATATACACACACCGAGAGAGACTAAGGACAATTTAATAGCAGGCAATTAACCTACCAGTATGTTTTTGGAGTGTGGAAGGAAACCGGAGCACCCGGAGGAAACTCACGCAAACTCACAGAGAGAAATCACGGAGAGAAATAGAAAACACCAAGTTCTAAGTGTCCAAAATATTCTCTGCTTTACTGTTTACAAATTCACATAGCACTCTGGTTATACAGAATTGCACACTTCAGCAAACTACGCCCGAACTGACTAATCTTTACCTTAACCACTTATTGTGCATTTTTTCTTTACACAAACCTTGCTACATTCTCACAGGAATTCTCAAAGGGGGTTAGTTGTTTATCTCCTGTCTGCTATATTCAAGGCGTAAGCTCCTTGCAAACAACAAGCTAATAATGAATAACTTCTACAAACTAGCTGTCTTTAACCTGTAAAAGGGAAACATAGCTGACAGGTAACAAGATGGCGTCCGCTCAGCAGAATCACATTTCTCATACTATATAATGTATATTATACTATACTTTACACATACACAGTAGCCAGTATTCTAAACAGGGCTCTGACAGACTGACACCCAATCGATCATCACACTATCTAACTGTCTGATTGCTACCAAAATGAACAGCATTAAAAGGATCACAGGTTTGTTTTTTTTCAGAGATGCTCACTGACCACCGTGAAGTTGTTTTGGTTTTGGATCTGGATTAGCTTTGTGTTTTGGTTTTGGTTTTGATTTTGGCAAAACCACCCTCGTGTGTTTTGGTTTTGATTTTAGATCAGTATATTTTTGCAAAATTGCTAAAATATGCTAAAATCAAATAATTTTGCTCTTATTTTGATCCTACATTATTATTAGAATGCATAGCAGGGAAGTTTTCTCCCTATAACACATTTGTGACATTACCTTTTACCAAACCAAATAAAGACACGGACACCAAATTAAAGTTGGAATGAATGACGGTATTTATTTATATTTAAACTAATAGGACTGTAAGGCGGACGAGAGCAGGGCAGTCAGGAACGCAAAACCAATAAGGTGGAAAGGTCAGACCATAGTACCACCAACCCAGGATATACCTTATCTATTGGCCGGTGCTAAGATCAAGTCCAACAGCAAGACTACGCCCCCTATATAACTCTGCCAGTATAAACCATACAACTGGCCCAAAGGTCCTCCTAACAAACGGACCAACCATGGTATAACACCATAACCACAGAGGGGTAGTGACCTATGACAAGATCACCCGAGCACCATATGCCCAGTTACAGACTGCACTGCTCTCCTACCACGCCGCATAAACTTAAACATGCGGCCCACCAACTACAGACCTAACCACACCTCTGAACGCCAACACAACTGGTCAATAAAATAACGGACCCCTTCATCCGACAGGTGAACCCCATCTAATCTGTATAAGAAAGCGAACTCTGCTTTCAACAATGGGTGTTTGACAACAGAACCACCCAACTCACGGAAGATTTTGCTGGCTACCTGATTTATCTTGCGGACAGCCGCTGCAATATTAACCGCAGACATCGGGGATCTCCAACTACGTCTAGGGACAATACAAGACCAGCATAGCTTAAGATTGGGCCATCTATTAGAAATAACAGCTATAACTTCACGAATTTTAATGATGAGATCCAGGGTTTTAATTTGACCCACATCATTACCACCGGCGTGAACTACTAACACATCAGGAACACCATGTAATAAAATCTCTTCTGACAGGAGGGGGAGAAAATCTACCCATTTTAAACCACGTTTACCTATCCATCTGATGGAAACATTATCCGCTACCCAGGGACAAATACGGGATAAAGGGTGTCTTTTAGCCCAGAAAATGTAGGAGTGGCCCAAAACCCAAACGGAGATCTTAGGAGAATTCAATCCTAAAACGAGATAATAAAAGGAGGAGGAATAAGCAAAAAACTACGAAAAAACCAAACAAGCAACGTAAGAAACACCATATAAATATCCTGAATTAGCTAAAGGCCCATGAAATAAGGTTATAATCTATAAAACATAAAAAACACCTATTTATAACTAGGAAGTGGAGAGTGAGGTGAATGCTGGGATAAAACATTAATTCCAACCTTAAAACTAACAGAACGAAAGGAAAAAACAGCAACCCAGGTGAAGGTGAAAACCTAATAGGAAAAAGCCCTTCAACGCCCCCGCAAATAGCGGCGAGCAGCCTAACGCCCTGGGTTCACTGCTTAGAGTAGAAAAAGAAGTAGAGAAGAGCTGCGAAAAGGGGAAAAACAACATGTTAAACATCAGGACGAATATAGGATTTATAACAATCAGACTTCCATCTGCCTAGCCTTTGTATAGCAGCTACAGAAGCCCCACTTGCTGCAGCCGCCATGGCAGCTCCAATTCGAAACGAATGTGTCCCGAATTCTGCTGTTGATAAACCTAGGGCATTTAATGTGCTGCACATGACTGAGTGAAATTGGAATTTAGTAAGGGGGGAGCCATCCTTATGAACCAGCCAAATTTCTGCTCCATGAGGCCTAAGGCTGGCAAAAGACTTACAAAGTTTAACTGGACATATAACCTGATCCTGGTGTTTAATAAGGGTAAACCAATGTCCTACGCCTACCTGATCTGTTTTGGAGCGCCTAATCTTTATTTGAACGTTGTCGTCTGACAACACTACGTGATTAACTAGCAAAGCAGCTTCCTTCCTGTTTTTGGACTGTGCCACTATCTCACTGACTCGCATAGCGCCATGAAAAGCCAACGAGAATGCTGCTGCAAACAGTGAAGTTTCGAAATAATCTGATGTCACTTCCGGCAAAATCTGAATGATACAGGACAAAAGTACAGGATCTATGGGCTTCCTCCTATCTTTGGGAGCGGGGTGAAGTCTAGACCATCCCTTTAACGCTTTGTTAATAAGGAACGATTTAGTGGGATCTTATAAACCTTGCAACTTAGCCATGAATGAAATACCCGCTAAGCTTGCTGACATCGAGGTTTTACTAACCCCCTCCTGGTAACACCCCCACATGAAGTCCACCATACCGTTAGGATCCCCTGGGGCACGAGGAGGGCCGGCCGACAGAAAGCTCTCCCATCGTTTCCAGGCTGTCCGATAGGCTTTCCACGTGGATGGAGCTAAAGAAGCCTCTGCCAAGAATCTTAAACCGGACCGACCATCTGCCAAACATAAGATGGACAGGCTGTACCCACGGGGTCAGCATGGGGGGCCAGGCATCTAAAGCACTCCCATTCGAAACGAGAAAGGGAATCAGCTATGCAGTTGTCAATACCAGGGACATGTTTGGCGCGAAAATTTATGTCGCAGTCCAGGCAACGAAGCACCAGAACGCGCAGCAAACTTACTGCAGGTTTAGAGGAAGCGCTCTGTCGGTTAATTGCCTGTACCACGCCCAAATTGTCACACTAAAAGGAAACATTACGCCCTGACAGCTGGGGGGCCCACAACTCCAGCGCCACAATAATGGGAAACAGCTCGAGGACTAATAAATTCTTTGTAAGCCCAGAATCTATCCAAGATTGCGGCCATGATGACGCGCACCATCGACCTTGGAAGAAAGCTCCGAATCCTTTAGCACCTGCTGCGTCGGTGAATAAATCTAAATCCAAAGTAGAAATGGGAGGTGAAGGCCAGATCCTAGAACCATTAAATTTCTGTAGGAATGTTACCCAAATTGCCAAATCCTCTTTTATCTCGTCACTAAGTTCAATTAATGCGTGAGGTCTGTTCCTGCCCGCTGTGGCCAACTGCAGCTTCCTACAGAAAATCTTGCCCATGGGTATGACCCTACAAGCAAAATTAAAGGATCCTAGCAAGGCTTGAACCTGTCTGAGCGTCCGAGAAGAAGAGGCCAGAGTACTGGCTATCAAACTCTCCAGTTTTGCTATTTTATCCGCTGGCAAGCGACAACACCCAGCCACCGAGTCTATTTCTATCCCTAGGAACGACAAGCAAGATGTTGGGCCTTCTGTCTTTTCTTTGGCTACCGGTACCCCCATAACCAAGAACAGGGCCTGAGCTGAATAAAGCGTATCTGCACAAAGTGAGGAGCTAGCCGGACCTACAAATAGAAAATCGTCTAGATAATGTGCGATGCCCTCGTGGCTTGTCCCTGCCTGAATAGCCCAGTGGAGAAAAGAACTAAAGGATTTAAAATAGGCACATGATAGGGAACATCCCATGGGAAGGCATCTATCGATGTAATATTTGCCTCTGATCTTAAAACCCATGTAACGAAATGATTCGGGGTGAAGGGGGAGCAACCTGAAGGCTTATTGGATATCTAATTTGGCCATAAGAGCTCCTGAACCAAACCCTTGAATGATCATTAAGGCCTCATCAAATGATTGGTAAACGACAGAGCTTATGTCCTGGCCTATGGCAACATTGACCGAATTACCTGTGGGATGTGACATGTGCTGTATCAGTCGAAATTTGCCTGGCACTTTTTTGGGAACTATACCAACTGGGGATATAACTAAATCTGAAAAAGGTGGGGAATCGAATGGGCCAACCATACGTCCTAAGCTTACCTCCCCGCAAATTTTTTCGTCAAGGACTTCCGGGAATACGTATGCAGACTTCAAGTTCCTAGAGGCCCTGGCGCTGACCTCAGATACAATAGGAAGCCTAAAACCATAACGAAATCCTTTGCGGAGAAAAGAAGCCTGATCGTAATATGGGTAAAGCCTAAGCTAATTTGTCTAATACATGGTTACATATAGGAGATGGGGCTTTACTGAATGCCTCCGTCACTGGAGCGGGATCTAGAGAGGCCGGGGGTACTCCTCGGACACTCTCTGGCTGAATGTGAACCGCGGCAATAGGAGCAGACGTGTCTATATCTGCATGACTCCCCCCTGCCACAGGACCCGTTATTATACGCGAAGCACCTGTTTTTTGTGAATTGAGGAGCTCCACGTCTCCCCCCCTTGCGGAAATCGATTTCCTTGAGGCCCTGGGCCAAAAGCTAAACTAGCACGGTTGAGCTGCATCCATATTTCAACGTCCTTTACGCCCAAAGGCATGTCTACCCGACTTTCAACTCGCTCCCGGAAAACAACTCGTCATATTTCCGCCATGTCCCCGGGCGGTCGTTAATGAACATTTCATTTATCAGGTGTAGATACTTCCAAACATCCTCACTAGCCTGTGGCTTCGTTGCTATATAGCACGCTGCGAAGGAACAATAACCCGTAAGCCAATTAGGGAAGGTTTTATAGGCATCCTCCCCTAAGCCCCCTTTTGCCCGGGCCGCTTCCAAATCTTTCTTCCCCGATTTAGTAATTTCGAATATATCCACTAGACATCCTTTCCTTATCCTGTCTCTAATACAGGGCCGCACGCCCGCTAAGAGGGCCGTGTATTCACATTGCACCATGGGTGCTCTATTTACTGACGGGTCCGCTCCTGCTCCTTTCCTACCAACTTTAGGTCTGACTCTACTAAAATGCGTGTTCAGAATTTTTATCAACTTCCGAGGACCCTCCCCGGATGAAGAAGGAGAATCCTCGTCAGTGGATGACATAGAGGGACTATGTGTATTATCAAGTATCGAACTGACATCAACCGACTCACCAGGTGTGCTCGTCACTGCTTGAGGACCTCCCAGACCGCCAGAAGGTCCCGAGCCCAAAGGATCTGTCGTGGCCCCCGACTGTTGCGGCTCCGCAATCCTCATCACTCCGGCCGATACCGCTGCGGGAATCTCCGCCCTCCCTGATGTGGGGTCTTGCCGGAATACGGGTCCTGACCTGGGTAAGACCGGATGCGATGTCTGTGCTGCTGACCTGTCCATTACCACTTTCGATTCTGTGAATAGAGGCACGTTAGACCCAGAGGCAAATGGAGAACAAAAACCCGGGACCCTTACCACCGCCCCCTCTGCCCCCACTCCCGCCTGCCCTAACCAGTCCCCTACAAAACCTGGGATGGGAGGTCTGGGCCCTGACGTTCCCGCTTCCTTACGTAGCCCTACTCCCTGCGTGAAGGGTATAGGATAAGAGTGAATGTAACTGCCAGATGACGTGGGATATGGAGGTCCACAATCTAAATTGGTACTAGAGTGCAAATAACCCCCGGCGGAGGGGTAAGGCAAGTTCCAAGGATCCCCGACCGTCTGGCTGAGCCCAGCCCGCAGTCCCATCCCATGGCTTCCCAGTGATCCCAGGTCTCCATGAGCGGTGAACAACCCCAGAGCCCTATCACCCCCCCCTTTGAGAAGGAACCTGGGCCATGGTATTTGATCCCGGCCAAAGAGGTGCAGGATGGTAACCCCTACCAGCGGATGCTCCCCTTACAGCCGTGAGGATCCCAGGGGAACTAGCACCTAAAATGTCACCACCCTTGTCCACCCCCGCCCCTACGAGGCTACCAACCCCTTTTGCGTAGAATTGAGGAAGCTCCACTGGAGGAGGACCCCCCCGACCGGGACAGAACCCCCCATATGGAGAGAACCCCCAACCTCTGGCACTATGGGATCCTATACCACGTACCCCAGACCCCTATAGGGAGATGAGTTAACCTGCCTCCCTGCCGTTGAGGAGCCACTCCTGGGACCGGACTCCCAGGATCTAAAAATACCTCCGGAAACAGAAGCTGCATCCAGGGGGCGCGCTGCCTCCACGGGAGGAGGGGAGGACAATCCAAGAATATGCTCCCCCATGCCCACTCTATCCGCTAATGGAGGGATTATGTCTCCTGTCTCCCCCGCAGATCCGGGCCTGGCAATGAGAGGGGTGCTGCCCGCCCGCCTACCCCTGCCTGCTGACGGAGCTCTGAATGAGGAAGGGGGGGAGGCGCTGCGGGTCCCACGGGCGGACACACCGCTGCTGCGTGAGGACCGCGCATGCGCAGAAGAAGCCTGGCCGGGCCGGACGACGGAGTCTGACTCCCGGAACCTAATGGGGGCACTGCGCGTTCTACTAGGGCGAGACATGCTGGAAAGAAAAAAGGTAGGGCAAAACAACGAAGGGGATAAAAAAACGTCGAGAGAGAGAAAGAAGGGGGAGGGAGGGATGGAGGGATGGAGGGAGGGAGAGGGGGGGGGATGAAAGAAGCACGCGGGAAACCAGCACTGGGGAAAGAGAGAAGAGGGGGAAGAAACGGAGAGAGAGGAGGGAGACCGCAAGAGGCAACAGGGAACAAAAGGAGGTGAAAGAAAAGGCACAATATACGGAAATACTCAAGTGTAGAGCTCCAAAAACCGGACCAGCTCTCAGGAAATCCGGAAGCAGGAAGGGCTGTAATCTCTGAGCACAGACTTATAACTGTGTATAAGTCCCATCCACTTCCTGCTCCTATTGGCTGAAATTCCAGAAATCCACACAACACAGGTTCTTTGGCAAGTCACTCACCTGCATGATTTTAACTGCATTTAGTCTAAGGGACACACTTCTCTAAGCTCAATAACACTAACTTCAGGTCATTTGCAGTAAATTTTGACCACCTCACAGGTCACAATATTATTTTCATACACTTTGGACAAATACTGCAGCTATCTGGCTAGATAGTAAGCGACAGAGTAATGACTCAAACACACAGCAGTTTCTACTACATCTAGGACACGTTGGCGCACAGCAGTGGCAGAAAATAAAAGTCATGCAAGATGGAATTGTCCTTGGGCTCTCCCACCCACCCTTATGTTGGATCTTAAAAAGGACATGCACAATTTTAAAAACCAAACCAAGCACATCAGCCACAAAAGTGCCACTCCTTGTGGCTGAAGTGCTTGGTTTGTTTGGGCACCTACAAAACAAGGTAACAATGACTTTAAGCCACCTAAGGTAACTGTGGTGTTAATGAACTCTACTGTAGAAAGAAGTTGTTGTCATCATCCTCAGCCTCATCCTCACCCTCTTCAGTTTGTCACACACCAGCCCCGTGGACAAGTACCGACGTTGTTACCTCTCTCTTATAAACGGTGACCACGGTATCTTGGATCCAGTGTTTTAGTCTCAGTCTTCATCTGGCTCCATTCTGTGCATGTGTCAATCATTGTTCTCTCTATAACCTCCCACGCGCTCCTATTGGTCCTGATGCTTTTGGAGTGCTATTTAAACCTCCCAGTTCCTGCTCTCTGGATCCTGTTATTCAAGTTACTTACTCTTGTCAGGATTGGGCTCTCCTCGTGTGACTTACTCTTGGTTGCTGTGCATCATTGCTCTGGGACCTGCTGTTTCTGCTCCCTGATACCTTCGTTAGAACCCTCACTTTATCGGGTCTTCACTGCCACATTCAGCATCTCCTCTACGGCTTGTCTCATTAGACTTCACCGCTTCATGATGGTAAACCCAATTTCATCAGGAATCCGCTACACCTGCTGCGCTGAACTACTATCCAAATGGATCAGCTAAGTCTTCATTAATTGCTGTTTTCATTGAGCTGGAGTTGTCTCAGTAACTCAATTGCTATCACCTGTGTTACCATTTAAACGGATGAACCAAGTCTTCATTATACTTGTTGCTATTGAACTGTGCTGTATCTGCAATTCATCTGCTGTTGCTCTGACTTACCAACTAACCGGATCAGATAATGTTTTATCATACTTGTTGTTATTGAACTGTGCTGTATCTGCAATTCATCTGCAGTTGCTCTGAGTTACCAGCTAAACGGATCAGCTAATGCTTCATCATACTTGTTGCTATTGAACTGTGCTGTATCAGTGATTCATCTGCTGTTGCTCTGAGTTACCATCTACAAGGATCAGCTAATGCTTCATCATCTTCGTTTCTATTGAACTATTTCATCTGCAGTTGCTCTGAGTTACCACCTAAATGGATCAGTGTCAGGCCCGAATAGAGGAGAACACTAACCGGTATTAGCGCTACTGAGCTAATAGGTGCGGAGTCTAATGTACCCCTGGTTTCCACCAGGGACCCCCGCAAGATGGTTTGGACTTCGCTGCACAGGGCACGCAGGTCGCGGTCCTATTAGTCAGTTGCCGGTGTAGTGAAAGAAGAGTCAGACGGTCCGGGTCAAGCCAATCGGAATGCGTGGTACAACGGAAGAATCCATCAGAATCATCAAAACAAGCCAAGGTCGCAGGAACAAAGTGGGGCACACAGATAGGAGGATGGTCGACAAGCCGGATCACAACTGGAGAGCAATATACTGGAGAACGGTCTAGGAAGCTGGGTCACAACTGGAGAGCAATATACACTTGGGAGCTAGAGGCAGTAACCTGTTACTCTGGCACCCTAATGGTGCCAGAGCCAGGTTTAAATAGAGGCAGGTAGGCAAGGATAGGTGGAACAGATTCAGGCACACAGAGTGCCGATAAAAGCGTCCCGCATGCGCCCTACGGGACTGGGGGCGCTGCAACCCTGTTGCTAAGCTACAGGGCGACCCGAGAGGCTCTGACAGGCGTCCGTCCCCTCCAAGCGGAAGAGCAGCGGGGATGGCGCCTGACAATCGGCTAATGTTTCATCATAATTGTTTCTATTCAACTGTGCTGTATTAGTAATCCATCTACTAGTACTTTGAGTTATTATCTTAATAAATCAACGAACTTCTTTATTATTATTGTCCTCCGTTAACTTTGCCTATTTTTTTTTGTATTGCATCTATATCTGGCTCCACCTATATTTCTGCCTCTCTCGCTCTGGGAACCACGACCTGCGGTTATAGGTGTGTTAAAGCCCATGCTCTCTTCTAGAGTTATGGTGAAAAGCACCTACTGCTAGACTCCGCACCCCAGTTCGAGTGTTATCATCTGCAGGTATACAGGGCTCAATACTTATTCCCAGATATTAGTGACACCCTCATCAGTGTGTACGTCATCCTCACACATTATTAATTCATCACCGCTGGAACCCACAGTTACAGAAGTCTCAGTATTTTGATGTATTTGGTGGGAAAGGCCTTCCTCGTGGAACTTGAGGTTCATTTTTATGAACATCATCTTTTCCACATTTTGAGGAAGTAGCCTCCTATGCCGATCGCTGACAGGGTTCCCGGCTGTGCTAAAAACTCTTTCCGAGTACACACTGGAGGGTGGACAGCTTAGACTGTGCAAAGCGAGTTGGTACATGGGTCTCCAAATGCCCTTTTTTCCTCCCAGTATGTAAAGGTACTGTCTGATGTGTCTATTTCTATGCCGTCGTGAAAATAATGCTCCACTATCGTTTGGATGTTGATGGTTTTTCGCTGTTCCTCCATCTGCAGAAGCATATACAAGGTGGAATTCCACCTTGTCACCACCTCTTGCTTCAGTTGGTGGCAAGGGAAATTAAATTGCTCTTGCAGCTGCTGCAATCTCCTACACGCTGTTGCCGAATCCCGGAAATGTCCAGATATTTTACAGGCCACAGACAGCATCTCCCTGTCATTTTTTAAAGAGCTCTGCACCACCAAGTTTATTGTGTTAGCAAAACAGGGAATGTGATGGAATTCACCCAGTTGTAATTCTCTGACAATTTTGGTGGCGTTATCAGAAATGACATATCCTAAGGAGAGTCCAAGCGAGATAAGCCATGTTGCAATGACATCCCTTAATTTTTGTAACAGATTGTCAGCTGTATGCCTCTTAGTGAAGCCGGTGATACAGAGTATCCTGCCTCTGACAAATGTGACGTACTTTGGTACATGCCACTGCTGTTCCTGCTGATGAAGGCGAATCACCAACCCATTGGGCTGTCACAGTCATATAATCTTTAGTTTGCCCAGTTCCGCTTGTCCACATATCTGTGGTTAAGTGTACAGTGGGAAGAATGGGATTTTGCAGCCCAATAATAACATTTATACGAGCCTTCTGGTAGAGGCGAGGAATAACTTTTTCATGACATTTTGCCTCATTTTGCATTCTGAGAAAGCGCGAAAGTACGGAGCCAAGTCGACTCGGTACTCGGATCCCCTAAGTTTGGGTGGGCTCGGTTTTCGGGAAAACCCATTTCTAGTTTATTTCTTTGTAAAATTCCCTATTTCACCCTGTCTAATGCTCTGGTCACTCTCTACACGTTATTTTAGGAGCAAAGCCTGCAAGACACCTTTCACCCTACACACAATTTGTTATAAAATGGCAGATGAGAACCGGGGAAGGGCTATATATACAGAAGATATTGATCCAAAACTCAAAAGAGGTTTGTAAAAAATTTTCACAGACATGATATTTTGTCCAGTTTTCAGCTCCGAATTTGGCGCGAAGAATCAAGTCGTGTTCTGTTTCTACTTTGATCCACAAATCGCAGATCTGTCAGATTTGCCTAAATCCCTAAAATTAATATTAAAGCGCTATTATTTAAACGAGAATACAGTTCTATTATTTTAATGTTCATGTACAATATTGTTACAAATCATGTTTTATTTCTGAAACACAAATTGGAAAATGTGTGCATGTTAGGCATATTTCACTGAAAAGCAGCTTTTTTATCACATGGTCTAAAAAGTTTCTATCACATCGTCTGGTTTCAAAAATATAAAAATCTGATTATGGTTCGTCTTCATCATTGGAATTTTTTAAAATATTTTGCGTTCTGAGTGTAGTGTACCGAGTAGTGGCGAGCTCAGGGAGGACAAAAGCCTCCCGTGGAGCAGAAGGGTATATATATATACATATATATATATATATACAGAATCTACCTTGAAGCTGTCCAATTCATCTAAATTACAATATATACAGTATATATTGCTCAAAGTGGGATGATATATATATATATATATATATATATATATATATACCAGTATGACATACCATCATTTCTCCTCATTCCTTCTGAAGCTGATCACATGCACTGCAAGCAAGAGCTTTGCTTTCAGACCATGGAGCCTCATGGCTTGCCAGGAGCTGGGTTTGCTATCGCTCTCTAGGACAAGGAAGATGTGTCAATTCTGTGCCTGAGGTGTCAAATCGCTGCTAACAACTAGGGGATGTGCGTGCTGCTGCACAATTTGTTATTCTGAATGCCTATCTAGGTCTTTGACCAATCGGCGCCCAGCTCTGAGAAAACCACATTACTTTCCTTGCAATCTACTGGCCAGCAGTAAAACATCAGTCATTGTGTTCAGCCTTACTATTGGAGAGATGACTATATCGCAGCAGGGATTTAAAAAAAAAAATGCCACCACTGTAAAGAAAATACCTGCACTTGAATGAGGTTTAAATAATAACATAATTCTAAAATCAGGATTAATGTCCCTTGCCAATATAGTAAAAATCTGTGCATGTACACTTTTGTATCTATTGTGACAAGCACGGTAAACAGATGATGCTCACACAGGTTTTGCTGAACCATTTTGCTGCACTATATTCACAGGTGTCAGGATGGTACAGACAGCAAGAGGTGTATTTCCAGCAATTAAACAAACCAAAGTATTTAACAATTTCTCGATTAATTTGCAATTTTCCTGGCTAAATATCCTTACTAGATACTAGTCACTGTCTGGCATCGGAAACCACAACATAAAAACAGTTCTTTATGCTTCCGCCCCAGCACTAACTAAACCAGAAATTATTCACACCCATGTGCTCCACCTGTGAACCTGCGGTCTGCGAGCAGAGACATGTGAAGCATTAAACCTGTCTGCAGCATGAACCTGCAGACTCCCAGAAAAACTATCAGTCTCTCTTTTAACCCTTCATGGCAAACTACCCTTTTTGCCACACTAAGTTAATAAATTGATGATGAAAAAGGTAATTTTGAAAGATGGGTACACTGCTCCACCTGCTTTCCCGGTTCACTTTCTAATGTCGGTGGCAATCCCAAATTAAATTAGAGGAGAATGCTTCAGTAGCTTTCAAGTACTTTAAAATGTAATATGACCCCTGACCGGGATGGCTTCACCGCCATGTACTATAAAACATTTAATGCCCTGCTTTCGCTTTATCTTACTGATGTGTTTAATAGTGTGCTAAATGGTGGGTCCTTCTCCAAAGAAGCACTCAAAGCTAGAATTATTGTTATTACTAAGAAAGGCAAGGATCCCTCAAATTGTGCTAACTATAGGCCCATTTCACTCCTGAACATAAACGTTAAAATATATGTGAAAACTCTTGCAGAGCATCTTAACACAGTGTTGCCTCACTTGATCCATAAAGATCAAGTTTGCTTTATACCAGGCAGGCAAGCAGAGAACACTAGACGTGTCATCGATCTTGTACACTTAACACCTCCAAAACTTTGGCCAATGTGCTCTCTCTGGATGCAAAGAAGACCTTTGACCGAGTCAGTTGGCCTTTTATGTTAGAAACCCTCAAAAAGTTTGGATTTGATGGTAACTTCTCATAAGAGATCCAGGCCCTATATTCTGGCCCCTCGGCGAGCGTCTCAGTGAATGGAATACTCTCCTCTCCACTTACAATTTTAAATGGCACCCGACAGGGGTGTCCCCTATCACCGTTGATTTTTGCTCTTATGATCGAGCCCCTGATATTAAAAGGGTCATGGTCGGGTCTGATGTATATAAGCATAATTTATTTGCAGATGATATCCTCCTTACATTAACTTTGCCTCATACCATCACCTCACTCCTATTTGACCTCCTCTCTCAGGGTATAAAGTTAACTTTTCCAAAACAGAGTTGCTTGCACTTCATTTACCGCCTCTTACCCTGGATCTCCTTGAGAGCAACTTTTTAATTCCTCCTGGCAACACTCCAAATTAAAATACTTGGGGGTGTACATAACCTCCAATTATGATACTTTGTACTCAGCTAACTTTCCTCATGTCATTAACAAAATTAAGCTAAATCTGCTTAGATTGCAAAAAATTATTGTTTCCTGGTTAGGCAGGTTTGTCTCCCTCAAAATGAATATATTACCTCACTTACTCTACCTGTTTCAAACACTACCGGTGATGGTACCCAGATCTACTCTACTTCAATTGCATCACTGGTTTTCCCAATCTGTCTGGCACCATAAACCCACTGGGCACTTAAAGTGTTTAGATTGTCCATTACATGTCTCTCCAGTTTTTGATTTCCATTTATCATTGGTATTTTTGGTGATATATATGTATTTTTTTTAACTATTTATTTTGAAAAAAAGCAATGATGTACAGATAAAAATCAACAATTAGTACATTTGCAGGAATAAAAACAAAAACAGAGAACAATACATATCATGGGCATATGTCAATGGAGCTGAAAATATTTGAGTAGCAAATATCAAAGACAACAACAGGTTGTCATTAAACAGGTAGGTAAGTATACAATTGTTATCCAGAATACTCAAGATACTATAACATTTTATAACAATATAGTGGGTGGGGTGGGGGGGTGGGCACTGGTCACCACCGAGAAAGAAAGAAAAATAGAACACACTTCCCCTTATCCTCACATTTCCTTACCCTTATCCTTCACTTTTCCTTTTTAAGAAGAGAAACAAATAAATAAAAAAGGGGCAATAAAAGTTTCGAAGGAGATTACTACCTAGATACTCTGGGAAGGGAGACAGCATCAAGAGTCGGGTCACCTATGAACATAGGGAGTTCTTCTTAGGAGGAAGGAGTTGGTACAAGAGGTATGGGGTTATAAGTAAAGACAAGGAGCCCAAATCTGGTGAAATTTATCATCCTTACCATGTAGGTGGTATGTAATTTGTTCCATCTGGGCAATAAACCAAATATAGGATCGCAGGGCCGCCATAGTGGGGGGTTCAACTTGTTTCCAAGACTTAGCTACTAAACATCGCGCAGCAGCAAGGTCATGGGAGGCAAATTTCGCAAACTGTCTATCATCATCAATCAGAGGATAACAGAGAAGAAAAGACCATGGGTCTTTCCGGACAGGGCATTTAAGGAGGGATTTGGTGATCTTTTTATTCATCTATATTCATTTTATTGTTGTGATGTGTGCTATTTATAATAGGTTTTGCACAAGATCTTTATTAATGCCGTCAATATTTTGCTTTGATCATTTTTTAATATGATAACATCTAAGACATATTTCCTTCTCTTGAGGTGATTGTATCTACTTAACCGCTGAATGGAAGAACATTGTGTGTAATACTGATACATACAAATAGTTATTGTCTGGGACAATAAAGTTGGGTGTATACCTCTTTTTGGATATGCATTCCACATCATAGAAACCGGAAATATGCAAACCGGAAATGGTATAACGCGACGTGAGAACTCCAAGGACTACACACTATAAATACCCAGGATAGTTTTCAGTTGCATACAGCCTTGATAAAGAACTGAGTTCAGGTTGAAACGCGTTGGAATTCTCCATACAATCATCATATATACACACAATACTCTTTATATCAGATCATTATTCCCACTCGAACATTTATGTGTCTTAGACACACAAGGACAAACTGTTTTCAGTACTAAAACATTTATAATGTATAGGTGCTAATAATGACATAAAAAGCCTGAGTTAAGCTGCAGCTTGACTTATTAGGCTCTGTGACCTAAAAGAACATGTAAATAGAACAAACGAGACAGAGCTAAGCTTAAAGGCGCTGCTCCACAGTGCCATAGGGAAAACAAGGACATACATAAAACAAAAAGTAAAAAATAGATAATGGCGCTGGGGAGAACGTGGTAAATCAGCTAGAAATAAAACATGAGATTGGCTAATATATACATAAAATATAAATCAGTTTAATATGACACAATCAATACATCAAACAGAAAATCCCTGAGGGAAATGCATAAAAACTGGTCTAGATATAAATAAGAATAGACTCCTTTAGAGGCTTAAATAGAGGAATATGGATATAGGATGAACTCATACCATACTGTATCTAGTGCATGGTCACAGAAACTTATCTGTATGGGGCTCAAAAATCATAATGCCCAATCAGAAAAATAAATATATATCTCCGGTTAGTTAAATAAATGTCCAGGTTAGTCCAAACACTGAACAAGCAACGAGGAGTATCTGTGTGTGTTAGTAAATAAACCTCCGTCCGGACAGCGCTAGACTGCAGAGAAATTTATCCCTCTCGGGGCATTGATCTTACCCACATCTATGTTCAGATGAATCTTCCGTGGGGATACAAATGATAAGCATGGTGCAGTGAGATTACACGGGCTTGCCCGTTAGTTTGAAAAAATGTGTATGTGTACTCACAGTTCTTGCCGCGTTGCATATCAAACAGATCTCTGTTAAGATCATGTAGGTGCACCTACTTAACCGGCTGTCCGGAAACGGCTGCGATAAAACACTGTTCCTCCTCAATCTTTAGTTCCTCACTCCTCCGTGAATATAGGAGAGCCTGAGTTCTCAAAAACTATTCCAGATGACTGGTAGCTGACGCGTTTCATCCCTAGGGCGGGACTTTTTTAAAGCTTACTCTGCAATGCCTTGACTTGTTTTAAATAGAAACTAAAACAATCAAGGTAATTGAAACCAGCCATCATATAATTGCTAACAAATTATCCATATTCAAGCATGAATTCGGAGTCATCTCCTCCAATGTCCACATCACAAATTAAAAAATATATAAAAGTATACTTATAAACATATATATGTGTGAGTAAACCTTGTTATTAACTCATCTCATGTTTAAATGAATTTCAAATCCAAATATGAAAAAAAACTTTAAAATAAAAATAAAAATAAATATGAAAATAAAAGTAAAAATAAAATTAAAATAAAGTAATACAGCCAATCACATGACAATTACTCAATAAGAGATACCTTCTGAAGACATAAAGATGTCTAATAAACCCAAAATAGGATCCGAATACATAAAACAAGACATATGTAAAACAAGAATAGACAAGGCAGGCAAAATGAATGAAGACATTAGAGAGCTTACATTTTAAAGGGAAGAGGGCACAGCTGAAACAAGAGGAGTGAGTGTGGTTCAGAGTGGAGAATAGGATAGTTGTGAGGGTTCATTAGTGTGAATAGTGTTATCGAGGATAAGGTCACCTGTAAAAAAGAGATGGGTTTTCAAAGAGCATCTAAAGATTTGAAGGCTGTGGGAAAGTCTGATTGAGCGTAGTAGGGAATTCAATAAGTGGGGAGCAGCACAGGAAAAGTCTTGAAGGCAGGAGTGAGAGGTGGTTATCAGAGGTGAGACAAGGCACAGGTCAGAAGCTAATCTAATACTATCTGTGAGAGAGAAATCAAGAATTTCTGTTTTTTGTGGATTTATTTTGAATCCCAAATGTAACTGTAAGCTTTGATGTCTGCAAAAAAGGGGGGGAGAGAGAGAGCGGGATCCGAGAGAGTCAAAAGAACATCGTCAGCATATAATGATATTTTATGTTCGGATTTTTATGTTCGGATTTCCCTGTTTTAACTCCGTGTATTGCTCCATTAGCCGGAATTTTTGCTGCTAGTGGTTCAATTAAAAAGGCAAAGATTAAAGGTGAACGGAGGCATCCTTGCCATGTCCCCTTAGAAATTGAAAATGGAGGGGAAGCGACTTTGTTGGTCACTACCGTTGCTCTGGGGGATTGGTATAAAGCTAACAGGCCATCTAAAAACTTACCAGAGAAACCCATTGACCCCAAGACCCTAGACATAAAGGTCCAAGAGATGAGATCAAACGCTTTTTCAGCATCAAGTGCCATAATCAATGACGGTAATTTACCAGAGTGAATAGAATGTATGAGGTCAATAGCCCGTCTGGTGTTGTTTATAGCTTGGCGGCCTGGTATAAACAAGCTTTTATATATTTTAACAGCATCTGAACAGAATTGGACACATAAAATATACAAACATTGAGTTCCTTAATTAATAAAAACTAATCATAAAGAGTCACTATTATGTGAATCAGATTGGCTTCCACATCATTCCTCCCTTTGATCAATCTTGATCACATTATACAATAAAAGCTAAAGAAAACTTTAAAAAAAGAGGAATGGGTCAAGTGCCTATATTTTCCATACAGAACTACAATGAATCACTCACTCTTCTGATTTCTCAAATTCCCTTGCATATACATATGTTCTGCAATAATTATCATTTTATTTGGTTTTCTACATATACTGGAAATCATTGGTATACTTTTAAAAAATACATAGATAATAAAGCATAGTACAATAAAAATAATCACATATTGGATAAAACCTGAAATCATTTTTGATTTTGCCTTGCCTAACCATCCAAAGGGATCCCATCCTTCTCCTGGTATATTCCTTATTTGTTGTGGAAGTTTGGTTAGCTCACTAATATGTCCTTTTACACTATCATTATTATCAGAGATATATGTGCAACATTCTTGACTGACCATGGCACATACTCCACCTCTATCTTTTAATAAGTAGTCAAGTGTCATTCTATTTTGTAAAGCTACCTTTCTAATTTGTGATACCTTGTCATTTAAAAGAATCCCCAGTTTTATTAACTATCTTGTCTAGGATTTCAGAATATTCTTGAAGTCTATCAGACAGTATTCCTATATATAATTGTGGAAACAAAGAGTACAAAATCTGTTCCTATTTATTTTTGTAAGCTATACCATGTTTGGTTAAAACATGTTCAAGGGTATTTCTAGGAATCCCTTCAAGAGTTTTTCTTATAACTGTTCCTGGTATTTCTTTACCTAAATAACAGGTTCCAGTTGCACCTGTTGTCAGCCATGAGTAGGCTCTCCTCCCAGACACAATATATAATCCTCTAGGAAGTATCTATTATTAAAGTAATTCTATCGTTTTAAAATAATCATTGCTCAATCAATTGTATGTGTGTCCAAAGCACATGGTGGTTTATTTTAGCAGATGTAAATAGTCAACAATTCAATACGTTAACATATTATAATACAGTACAGTACAGCACAGCCAATACCAAAAGTTACATACATACATACCGCTGCAATCGCTGCGCTTCCATGGGTCCCAATGGAACAGTGTATCTGTTAGATAACTGTGGTCAGAGTTGACTGACCCTGATGGGGATGCAGCTAATATATACAGTCAGTGTTTCATTGTGAACAATAGAGATGACATAGCTTGCTTCCATAGGTCCAGGCACAGGGTGGCTCCAGGGTAAACAGTTCATAGGCTGATTCAATCTAAGGAATCCAAAGGAGGGGGTCGTCTCTCCAGGGGGTCTGCTCCTTTCATAGCCAGCATCATACAAAGGATTATGCCCTAATACCAATAACTAAAGTATGCAATGTGCGATCTCTTCGCCGACTGCACCGGACAGCTGCTGATGATTAGGGCTTCAATAAGATATCAAGCATGACACCTTTCCTATAACCTAAGCCTTTAATAACACTAAAATGTACATATAATCATATTATATAAACTAATAATAAACCAAATGCTATCTGCTCATAAATTACAGTGTAACGGAACCAATATGAATTGTATAAACAACTAAATGTTGTAATGCTAGTGTGTGCGTGCGTATTTTACCGTGCGATCGCATCACGCCACGTGTTACCTGGCGTACGCTTCGCAATACGCACGGCAAACCAATATTAAACCAATATACTTTCGTTCATCCAATTATACGACTTCAACACTATGACATACCCCATTCTATTGTTATTTCTGCATCCATCTATCTAGGTCTGGATATTGTGTAAAATTACATTTATTATTGGATGGTTGGTCAGTATTACTCCATCTACAGGTCATGTTATAATCAAATGTAAGGGGGGTCATTATTTTTTTCAGATGCCAAATATTAGCTTGAGCGCAATTGGAATGGCCTACCTTTTTATTTTTTAATCCTAAAATCTCTAATGACATTTTAAAATGTATGTCTATATTCCTTCCCCACTGGCTCTTAAATTGTTCACAGATGTTAGGCCTGCCAGTCTAGAATATTGATTTTGTAATGCATACGATGGAGTAGTGTTACTGAATTGGATTATGCCATTGTTAACCATAATTTCTTCTAGCGCTACAGGAATACCATACAATGGAATACCCCTTTCTGCAGAGGTAGGTACATGAGTACAAACCCAGCAATCAGTTTGGTTAGTCACATTTGCAGTAGCCACATGAAGTTGGTGTATAGTGTTCTTAGTCCATGCTGCTGAGGCAACTACCATTGTCGTGATCAGAATAACAAATTTTATCTTCACGGGTAGAGAGTACTCTTTTCCATCTTAGGTGGTGACACATACACTGGGGCATTATTATGGCCTCCTTGCTAAAGGGAAGTGCGGTCACTGGGGATTAGGGTTTGATCAGACTTGTCAGCACCTCCCTTTTGTTCTTTTATTATCTTTTTGCAATGCGTGGATTCAGAGGTCTTTACCTTATACCTTTACGGCTGTAGGTGTAGTCAGTAGTACCTGTAATGGTCCGTCCAACCTCTGGTCGAGGGATTCTTTCCTCTGGAACTTTTTAGTGAAGACCATATCTCTGAGCTGCAAGGTATGACACTGCACATCTGGTTGATTGGGGAGGGAGTCAGCAACCTGGTCTTCCAAACAGGATTTCATAGGGTGATAGCTTAGTTGCACCTCTAGGCGTTGTTCTGATAGAGAAAAGCACCAAGGGTGTGGCATCAGACCAAGGCAATCCTGTTGCTTCTAGACCTTTGCAAGTATGTTTTTTATAGTCCCATTGTATCTCTCGACCTTACCACCTAAAGATTGACACATCAATTGTATGACCTGAGCAGCACAAGTTGTTCTCCTATCAGAGGAAATTACCAAACGAAGTCCATATCTGCAAACAAATTCAGCTAATAGTTTCTCTGCAGTTGCCTACACCGGCGGTTCCCAAAGTGTGCGTAGCGGCTCCCAGGGGTGCCACGCAGCTGTCATTGAATGACGTCAGTGACAGCTGCGGGAGAGAGGAAGCTGCTGGGTCCCGGCGCCGCGCGGATTGGTAAGTTTCTGTTTTCTTTCTTTTTTCTATGGCTGGCGCCTGGCGCGGGGCAGAGTGAGAGGGATTGTGGCAGAGGAGTGGGACAGATGGCAGAGGAGGGGAACAGATGGCAGAGGAGGAGGGCAGAGGGGTGCCACGGTCCAGCCCTAGAAAAAAGAAAGAAAACAGAAACTTACCAATCCGAACGGCGCCGGGACCCAGCAGCCTCCTCTCTCCCGCAGCTGTCATTGAATGACGCCTGGCGCGGGGCAGAGTGAGAGGGATCGTGGCAGATGAAAGGGACAGATCGCAGAAGAGCAGGGTAGAGGAGGGGGACAGAGGGCAGAGGAGGAGGACAGATGGCAGAGAAGGGGGACAGATGGCAGAGGAGGTGGACAGATGGCAGAGGAGGAGGGCAGATGGCAGAGGAGGAGGACAGAGAGCAGAGGAGGGGGACAGGTGGCAGAGGTGGGGGACAGATGGCAGAGGAGTCGGACAGATGGCAGAGGAGGGGGACAGATGGCAGAGGAGGAGGACAGATGGCAGAGGAGGAGGGCAGAGGAGGGGGACAGAGGGCAGAGGAGGGGGACAGATGGCAGAGGAGGGGGACAGAGAACAGAGGAGAGGGACAGATGGCAGAGGAGGAGGGCAGAGGAGGGGGCAGAGGAGAAGGACAGATGGCAGAGGAGGGGGACAGATGGCAGAGGAGGGGAACAGAGGGCAAAGGAGGGGGACAGAGGGCAGAGGAGGGGGAAAGAGGGCAGAGGAGGAGGACAGATGGCAGAGGAGGGGGACAGAGGGCAGCGGAGGGGGACAGAGAGCAGAAGAGGGGGACAGATGGCAGAGGAGGGTGACAGATGGCAGAGGAGGGTGACAGATGGCAGAGGAGGGTGACAGAGAGCAGAGGAGAGGGACAGAGAGCAGAGGAGGGGGGCAGAGGAGGGGGACAGAGAGCAGAGAAGGGGGACAGAGAGCAGAGGAGGGGGACAGAGGAGGAGGACAGATCGCAGAGGAGGGGGACAGATGGCAGAGGAGGAGGGCAGAGGAGGGGGACAGAGAGCAGAGAAGGAGGGCAGAGAGCAGAGGAGGGGGACAGATGGCAGAGGAGGAGGGCAGAGGAGGGGGACAGAGAGCAGAGGAGGAGGGCAGAGAGCAGAGGAGGGGGACAGAGGGCAGAGGAGGGGGACAGAGAGCAGAGGAGGGGGACAGCATGACAGAGAGCAGATGAGGGGGACAGAGGGCAGAGGAGGGGGACAGAGAGTAGAGGCGGGGGACAGAGAGCAGAGGAGGGGGACAGAGGGCAGAGAAGGGGGGCAGAGGAGGAGGACAGATCGCAGAGGAGGGGGACAGAGAACAGAGGAGGGGGACAGATGGCAGAGGAGGGGGACAGCGTGACAGAGGGCAGAGGAGGGGGACAGAGGGCAGAGGAGGGGGACAGCGTGACAGAGGGCAGAGGGGGCAACGTGAGAGAGGGCAGTGTGCCTGGATGCAGAGGGGGCAGTGTGCCTGGATGCAGAGGGGGCAGTGTGCCTGGTTGCAGAGGGGGCAGTGTGCCTGGTTGCAGAGGGAGCAGAGTGTCTGGATGCAGAGGGGCATTTTTGCATACAACTAAATAAGTATTTCTGTCGTGACCTAAATACTTATTACAAATTTTTGACCCAACTACTTCTAAAACAGGACTGCTCAGTAATTATTTTGGAGGGGTGCCTTGAAAAAATTTGGAGACTCCAAGGGTGCCGCGAACTGCAAAAGTTTGGGAACCACTGGCCTACACAGTGGCCTTTGCACATGGACATGCTCTAATGCATCATTAAATCAAAACATACCAATATATATATTCACAATGTCTTACTATAGGAAGCTGATTTAAGTCAACCTGCAATACATTGAAGGGACATTGCTTTCTTGGTAGATTATCAGATGCTGACACTGCTGCAGATTTGCCAGGGTTGTTTTGCAAGCATGTGTGACATGGACTGCAATAGGTTTGGTCAATGGAAGAAAAACCCAGAAGCAAACCAATATTTGCTCACTGTACTAATCATTCCTTCCTTACCACTATAAGAAACACCATAAGCAGCAACTGCTTATGGCTTGAACAGTGATTTTAGACACACTGCCCATCTCACCAGATCAACCCAGAATTCAGAATCAACTATGGCACATCCATTAGATACCCAATGTTCCTTTTCTTGTTTTATAAATAGGGTCATCAAAATTTATATTTAAAAAGAAAATTTATTATTTACTTCATTATATTTTAAACACCAAGAACACTACATTGATATATGTCCTAAACTGTCCCAGTGGAATCAGAGAAAGATCTGACCATTCTCACAAGGACCCATTAACTGGTTGCGCATGTCACTTGAGAATGTCTACCTTTACCCAGGATTCCCTACAATTCTAAAGCATATTCTATGAAAAATAAATACTTCCATTAATCTAACATTTTCTAATGCAGACTATGAAAAAAATATCTTTTAACTCATTAATTATAATCACATATGTATGTACAAAACAGAAATATCATCACTGAATTTTAACAAACATTGTCTTGTTTTGGATGAAGCACAATGCAATTTTCATATAAAATATCAGTAGCAATAATAATCATGTCAACAATTGTCATACAAGGAAAGCAAAAACACATTGGAGGTATGTTACCTCTAATGTACCCCCCAGAGTCTAAAAAGACACTCACCAGGCGACTCTTGACCATTAGTGAGGCAGAAAAAAACCAAAAACCGACAAACTATGTATTAGCATTAGGAGTATATGCCAAGACAGTTTGTGGTCAATAAGGACACAGGTATGCCAGAGTCCACAAACATCATTTTACCAGTTGCCAACCTCATCTTTCCTTCTAAAATTTGACCAATTATCATTACAATGTGGACAAAAAAAATACCCCAAAAAAATAAGAAAGCAGAAAATTTTGGGAACGCACCACCATGCAATTTTAATTTTCTCTAATTTAATATAAGAACTTCTGATGTAACAACTGACTGGTGTAGAGAGAAAATGGTGTTTAAAACTCTCAAAATGTTCTTTAACTAACTACATAAATTCTTGCTGCATGGGAATTCATGCTCTCATTTCTGTATTACAAGCTGATAAATGCAGGGCTCTTTGCTCTGTAACGTCACTGCTGACCTAGGTGTGCCCCTCCCTTTTATCTCTCTGTGTGCTGTGCTGCTGGATGAGCTCTATTTATTTTACATTTCTGAACGTTTTTTCAAAAACTCAACTCTAAAAGAATACTTTCCTATCTTTATCTCTCTTTCTGCACACAAAGTGCAATATCAAGGCATAGTACAAACTTCTCACAGTACTATATATGAAACTCTCTGCTCCTTCAGAGGAAGGGGGCCTATGGATGAAGCTGCAAAACTTTTTCATTGTCACTAAAACTTGTCTCTGTGACTGTTTTTCTTTCTGTGGGTATTCAGAACAGCTGCTGTAAGATTTCTCACGTAGAAACTTAACTTACTGTGGGTTAGGGAGACGACACAACAATTTTTCTCAATAAAAAATACAAGAAAGATACAATATACAATAACATTAATATGAAATGAAATATTAAAAAACTTTTACTGATTTCCCATTTCAAAGCACTTATTTTACTGCTCCATGGAGACCATTTAATTAATCGTAAATTACAAGTACCCCCAAAATAAATAAATTGATATAAACATACTTGCAAGTTTTTGTTTAAAACTTTAGACCTCATGCTATACCAAGAATGAATTTACAGTGGCTTATTATTATTTTTCCTTATCAAAACACTTAGCATATGCATTTCTACAATGTATCCAATTTTTTATTATTGCCTTTTTTCTTCTCGTCTTTCATTTATGTTACATTATTGGGTATAGCTTAGGGTGTTGCTCGTTTGCATAGGGGAAGGGGACATCAGTAAAGGGTTAGTTTGCCCCATCTAAAATACATAGTTTTCTTGCATATTTGTTACTACATACTGTCTTGTCTAGTATTTTTTTTCTAGTTGACTTAACACATACACATCAAATATCCCTTCTATAGGAAAGGGTATTGTTTGTCTTGCACATCAGAGTTTCATTCCTACACAGACTTACAATCTTTGTGACCATATTTATGAGCCATCATTAAGGTAGGTGACCCTGCAGGGAATTCTACACACTATGGTTGTTCTGCCCCATAATTATATCCTACCTTTATATAATATGGCAAGAATAAGAACCCCGCAGTTTTCTTATAAAATTAAGCAGAACCCATAGCTCTCTTCAGACTGTAGTATTTACAATGATAAGTAAAAGTAATCCTCTGTGATCATATTTGTGAAAACATCGAGGCAGTCTTACCCGCAGGCATATTTCTACATACTAGAGTTTGATCTGTCCCATTATTATACCCTACCTTAATATAATATGGCGCTCATAAGAACGCTGCAGTTTTGTTACTAAATTTACAGAACCTCTAGGTCTCGTCAGACTGTGGAATCTTAGCGATAATTCACAATTTACACTTTCTCATAGGTCACTCAATCTCTATATCTAATCCCAGTAGGATTAGTTTATGATTTACTCTGATGAGTATTCTAAGAAATCATACAGTCGTCCTTACTATTTTAGACTACGTCTGATCCCAGGCGATCAGCTCATCAATTACCTGACCACTTTCACCAGCGATGCAATCTGAAAGCGAAACTGCAGGTATTCTACTTTACACATTCAAGGCACTGAAATAGCACCTGCGGACACTTATGGACGCTCACACACTTTAGGGAATGTTTGTGGGAACCTCATTCAGTGGCGTGAGGCACGAGGTTCAGTCTGAGATTTGGGTTTGTTCAAATCCCAGACATATAGTCCCATTCTTGGTCACTTCCATGTAAGCACACATGCAAATCACGCAAGGTCCTTTTCACTCATTCTTAGACAACTAAATATACTAAACCCAACTACTAACAAGCACAGTATAATAACAGCAGCAAAAACAACATAAAAGACTACCACAATTACACAACTTATCTAATAACCAGGTTATAAGCAATAATTTGAGTTCATCAATTACTTCAAGCTCAAGATTTCATCACTACAACCATCTGATTCTTTCTTCCTCTTGGCCCGCTAAAGAAAATAGGTAAAAGCTTACCTTCTGGCCAGTAGATTTTTCTCCAATGGGCACCAGAGGGAAAGGGGTTCAGGTGAAATGTAGATATTGAAATCCTGGACCAGGGGCGCACCCAGGGGGGGTTTCCTAGTCCCCAGAAACCCCTGTCCTACCTGGGGTGCCGTATGCTTACAGTGGTTGGCCCCTCTCCCAGGACCAGCCACTACTGCTTGTAGCTTGCGATCGTCTCCCAGTCAGTCCCCTGCTGTGTGAGCACAGCTCTCTGCCGGCAGTTTGGCCCCACCCCTTCCTCCCACATGGTCAGCATGGGTGATATGCAGGAGGCAGCAGAAGAAGAAGGTAAGAATGTGTGTGTATGTGTGTGAGTCCGTGTTTGTCTGTGTATATGACAGCTTACATGTCTGTGTGTTTGATACTGTGTGTTTCTGTATGTGTGTATCTGTGCTTATCAGTTTATATGACAGTTTACATGTTTGTGTGTTTGAGCCTGTGTGTTTATGTATGTGTGTTTGTGTTTATGTATGTGTGTTTATGTGACAGCTTACATATCTGTGTGTTTGATCCTGTGTGTTTGTGTGTGTGTGTCTGTGCTTATCTGTGTATATGACAGTTTACATGTCTGTGTGTTTGATCCTATGTGTTTATGTATATGTGTGTGTCTGTGCTTGTCTGTGTATGGGAAAGTTTACATATCTGTGTGTTTGACACGGTGTATGTTTGTAGCCATGCCCCTATACATACTGGACACGCCCACTTGTATCGTGGCCTGGAAACCCCCCTCCTCGAATCCTGCATTTGCCCCTGCGGAGGAGGCCGCCAAATGATAAAGCAAAGAGTATTTTCAAAGTCTTCTGAAGTAAGTATGAAGTCTTAATTGCATTCACATCAGATGTGAACACTTCTCAAGCAGAGAGAAGTGTGTCCTTGTGCAGACAAGTACAAGCTTTTATACATTTAACAGCATCTGTTAGACAATGTGAAGATCTATAGTCGTATTTCAAGTTTCCTTATATGGTAAAAAAAAAGTTTCTACTAAACATTGGCTACCTTGAGATAAAGAAATCACATAAACCAACATTGTTTTAACTGTTGGGATGGTAAATCTCACTTCACTTTATTTAGCTTGACCTTTCTCAATGTCTTTTAAATCTAAAGTTAAATAAGTTTGTTCTTCTGCACTAAGAATACATCCATTCAGACCATGTTAACCTTTGACCCTATGCAGCTGCATTCTGAAGAGAACAGAATTGGGCACATAAAATATAAGAATATTGTATTGCTTAATTGATACAATATTAATCATAAAGAGTCAATATTATGTCAAATCAGGTTGGCTCCCACATCACAGCAATGACAATTAGCAATGGAGCTCTCCTCTTTGTGTGTTACCTATATAACACAGTACAATGTGACTGCAGATTTAGAAGACCAAGCCTGCCAGACCTATTTCTATTTCAGCAATGACAATTCGCAATGGAGCAATGGAGCCCTCCTCTTTGTATGTAATCTATATAACACAGTACAGTGTGACTGCAGATTTAGAAGACCAAGCCTGTCAGCCCTATTATTTCTATTTCAGCAATGACAATTAGCAATGGAGCAATGGAGCTCTCCTGAATGTCACTGGAGACTTTGAAGAACACTGCTACCCCTCCTCTTTCTTTTCTACCTATGACGCTGCCCAACTGCACTAGAGACTGCCAAGGACTGTTCTACCCCTTCTGTGTCAACTGTGAAATGGCGCTGGATCATCGTGGAGAACGGTGCTTATAGAATCCAAAACTCGCAAGATCCAATGATGTAAAATTACGTTTTGCCTAGTTTTCAATTCTGAGGGCGCGCCAAAGTATTGAGCCAGCTCGGCTCGGTACTCGGATCTGCTAAGTTCGAGTGTGTTCAGTTCTTGAGGAACCGAGCCTGAGCATCTCTAGTTATATGTAATTGCCCATTCTTTAGAATATTATGCTATCCTGCTTTTGAAGGTTATTTATGCTATTTTTATATAATGTATAATGTATTTTTATGTAATGTTGTTTATTGAATCAACCTAATATTCAGTACTATATGTTTAGTAAGGCAACTACAACAACAAGCCCAGACCTCTTTATGGGCTGTTCTTGTGAATTTATGAATGGGGACCTGTTTTGATTGACAGCTGAATCACCTGACTGATAGAAAAAACATTGGAGGATTCATATCACGTGACATCGGCATGATGTCTGATAAATACAAGACATGGATATTGCTTATTAAGCCTCTGATGAATCGGCTACACTTTGGCTGAGAAACGCGTCAGTTGTCTTTTATACTTATCAAGTGGACAGTAGTGTCTTTCTTAAAACCCAGGGTTATTCATTCTGCAGTGGTTCCTAGTGAAATGATGGTCTGGATTTAAATATGGACGCTTATCATCTCTCCCTCCACATGCTGGAGTGCGGGCTAAGTACTATTTGTTTTTGGAGCATTTCTATCATCTGCCTCTACAATAGCTTTGCCACTCAATTATATCTCCACACGCAGCTGTGGGAATCTGTTTCAGCAGCCTCCATAGGCTGGAGCACGGGCTTAGTACTATTTGTTTTTGGAGCCTTTTTAATACCTGCTTCTGAAAATTCTTTGCCATTCAATTATATCTCCGCAGGCAGCTGTGGGAACATATTATACTAGCCGAGGAATGCACAGGATCTGTCATCCGGCAGTAATAGTAATGACTGGAACTTTGCTCAAGGTGTGATTACATTTTCAGATCAAGTGCTTATAATAGTGAGCCAAGCAATTTCTTTTAATCATATTATATTAATGGTTTGAACACCCAGATACCGCCCTGTTAGATGGTTGTTTTCCATATTCTATATGTCTTTTAATATTTTACTATAATAAATGTATATTTGCTGTTAAGCTTAGCGCTCTCGCTTGTTTGTTCTATTTACATGATTTTTATTTCTATTTCCGCAATGACAATTAGCAATGGAGCTCTCCTGAATGTCACTGGAGACTTTGAAGAACACTGCTACCCCTCTTCTTTCTTTTCCACCTATGACGCTGACCAACTGGACTAGAGACTGCCAAGGACTGTGTTACCCCTTCTGTGTCCCTCTGTGAAATCTGGGCACGTGCTATTGACTATTTTATTCATACTACAGTGTGATGTAGATATGAACTTATTTAAGTTTGTCTGGTTATCTTGTATTTGTTTATTGCAGTATAGTTGGGATTTGATATATACATATATAAGGGCAATACATCACCACTCAGTGTGATTTATTTGTTGCTTACACATATATAGTGTTTTCCTTCAGTTGCTAGTCATTTACCATATGTGTCTTTTGTACATTGTGCATAATGTATACATGTCTTTCTATCGCACCAGTTATATGATTTCTCCTTTTTAGATAGACATTTATTCCGTACACACTATTCTGATCTGTATCATCATTACATGTTACTAACTGCTGGATCTTCCTTCTTCTGATATCTATACAATTAAGGTTGGACCACCTTTAGATATTCAGCTGCTATTCATCAGTACAGTAGATTTAAGCTCATAGTGAGCTACGTGTGCACATTCTCTCTTGTTTAAATTGTTTAACGTCTCTGCAACCTCCGAGCAGACTATGCGACTTTGCAATAAGGTTTTGTTGAGTCTCCAAGAGACCTGCCTGGAAGGGCAATAAGTGATAACAATGAGAGTCAAGCAATTCTAAATTGTTTTATTTTGCTTTACTTATGGAGAACTGCACTTCTCTTTATATAATTTTCAGCAGCTGTGATGATAGGTGCACTTCAACTATATACTTGTGGTATTACCACCTCTTCAATGCCCCCCCCCCCCCCAAAAAAAAACAAAAACATTTCTAACCACTTTCTGCATTTGAGAGGAGTATTGTTTCAGGATGGAGTTTTTTTAGGGCAAATGCGTTTTGCACATACATGAAAACAACGTTTACTGACAGTATTTTTTTTTTTAAATGTACCGATTATTGCCAGTCTTAATGACACATTATTTATGTAATCCTAAATTGTGATAAAAAAAAAAGTGATAGAGGAAAAAGACACAGACAATGGGGTTAACATTCTGAACACTATTTAGTCCCAACACCATTATCATGGTGAATTCTAGGTGTAATTTAGTAATGTCAGAGATTGACATTTTTTTTTTTATTTTTTTTTTACTAATCTCTATTTATTCTTAGCAGACTACTTAGCAGGGGTAAATGTATGAATCTCCGGATTCTTCATCTCCGGCGTGTTCAGCCTCTTCAGCGCTTAAATTTAAAGCGGCGCTGCATTGTAAAGGGAAACTTCCCTATGTTTTTAAACTTTTAGTCAAAAACCATTGTGACAGCCCCCTGCCTCATATTTACAGATTTGTCTTAATACAGGTTTTGTCAGTAAACTGTTCTTACCTTTTATTCCAGAGGTATGCATCATACTTACAATCTGTCCTTGGAGCATATCTGGCTGTTTTCTGATTTTTCTGACCCAAAGCCATAGCTAGAGATTTTAGTGTCTGGGGCAAGAAAGAAAATTGACCACATCAAGTTTAACCAAATTCACCTAACATATTAGTCTTCCTGCGCCCCCTCTTAGATTTGCACCAGGGGTGGTAGCCTCTCTTGAACAGCCCTAGTTGCGAACCTGCCCTGACAGCACAGTACTAATAATGTCATAAAAGAAATATTTCCTTTTTCCGACACTCTACAGCATGTTTACACACAATTGTTTCAGATTTCCAACGTGAAAACTGTTTATTACAAAACTTTAGTTCTGTGGCTTAGGTTCAAGACTTTTTTTGAGATAAGTTGCAACTGCCGAGAGACAACTTTGTGACAATTAGAGAAACTCTTTTAGATGCTGCAGTATATCTTGATGTGTTATAAAACTTATTGCGATCTGTGCCAAATATTTGATAAATGTATAATAAATTGCTAAACATTCATGTAAAGTGGTTAGAACGTTTACAGAATTGTTGTTGGCGCTTTAAAGTGTGAAGCCGAGTGCGGTCATCTATTTACATCATGCGCTGATATTTTGTTTTCTCTCCCGGGCGAATGGGGTACAAGCAAACAAGCCGACTCTTAAGATTCCTCCCCCCGGGGAGAAGTCATGTGACACGGGATAGGAGAAGGGCACATTGATTGGTGACATTGATTAATGACGCCATTAATGACGCCATTAAGCCCCTTCCCCTCCCCCTCCATTCTCCATTCACTCCCATTAATTTTGGCAAATGCGGGAGCTTTGCCTACTCTTCTCCAAAATTCGGGAACCTCCCGGGAATTCCGGGACAGTAGGTAAATATGGGTATAAGTGGTGCTTTTTCTTCCACACACATAATGAATAGGTCGGTATGTAAAAACTAATTTTACACAAAAGTGACTAAAGGTGAAATCTCTTAATGGTTACAGACAGTACTAAAGGTTATACTTCATCATTAAAATTTCAACAAATACAGGTGTTTATCCTACACAGAGCTTATTTTAGCCCTATTAGACTGGCAAATTTCGTCCGGATGTAACCACTAATTGTCCAAAATGCAATTCGGTTAATGCTAATTTTGGCACCTTTTATGGGAGTGTTCATGTATACGAATCTTCTGGCGCAGGATCGGGAAATATATTCAGAATACTGGAATTGAAGTGTCTCTTAGTTCACCGACCACTTGTCTCTTTGGGCTCCGTTTGAATGGGAAAAGTTAATAAACTAACAAAAATATACATTTCACAGTTATTGATGTTGGCTAAGGTCTGTATAACGAGGCTGTGGTTGGCTCCGACGAGTCCAACGGTTAAAAATTGGAAGGCACTGGTTAATACCACCATAAGATTTGAAAGATTTGTCTATACTAGCAGACAGGCTCTGAAGAAATTTGAGAGTATATGGTACAGATGGTTAGAGTTTTCATTTTATCCTGTGTCATCTAGTTTAAATTCTCTAAGTACTTAAATGTATGGCTCATACAGCTCTTATAATAAGTATTTAGGTCCATGTGGTAAACCCTATATGTGTAACATGTTTATGTATGAGCATTTATAATATATGATCCAGAATGAGTATGGCACATTTGTGTTATTATACCTTACTGAAATCTTGTAAATTACATCATTTAATTCTGATATGTATGCGATTGTTTTTTCTTTTTTTTCTTTTCTTTTTGTTGATTGTTATGTTTGTATCTTGAAAAATTCCAATAAAAATACTGGATTTAAAAAGGTGAAATCTCTTTCTGTAAATGCCATGTCAGACATTTGTATAAATCACTGAGTGGGATAGAGTTGTCTCAATTCCTAAAAATAAAATTAGCCTTAACCAAAGTTACTACAATATACGCTAGGGTTGAAAAGGGTTTGAAGCTTGACTATAAATTCCTAGGTTCCCTCTGTCATATTGTAAGTAATTACTACAAGACTCCTAGTTAGAAGATGCTGATCTACATAATAACTCTTAACTTCATTCCGCAGTCAGATTATATAGCCTAGAGCAGGTGAAGCTGGGCGACAAGCCAGATGGATACTGGGTCTAATTCAGGATAGATGCAAAAAACAAAAAAAATCCTGCAGAGAGAAAAATTGAATTTTACGTTCCCTATTGCCACAATATTACCTGCAAGATGTTTTGATGACGAACAGATACATTACGATTTAGGTAAACGGCCACTATTTTAATTATATTCCCATAGAATATATTAATATTTAATTTGTTATCACATTTTACCTTAGTCATTTATTTAAAGAAATTTGCAGGCATTAACACAGGTTTACATTTTATTCATAAATTTGACCACCTCAAATGCTTAAAGAAAAACATTACAGTGCACAGTCGTTTCCCCGTGGATTCGATGTGCATCCAGGCATGTTGTTTTACTGTTTGTATTAGTAACGCAAAAATGAGAATTCGTTTTACAGATTATTGAAATAAAGGGGTTGAGAGGGTTCAACTTCAGGGGTCTTCCTTGCTATGTGGAGGGGTACACAACAAAATGACGTTATTTTTCCAACAGCTCTGAACTGGAGGTGACTCGGGGGAATTTACTAAGCATCAGTTTTGTATGCGGTTTGCAAACTGCCACTCTGCCTCACGGTTTTCAGAGCCAAACCCAGGTTTAATCCCTGCGGTTTGGTGGTTTGAAATTCAAACATACGGCTGTTCTCACAGTTGCAAACCGTATGCAGATTACTATAAACCACATGCAGGTTACAGCAAACATCTGATTTTTAGCCCAAAACTTGTTTGTATTTGAAACATGCCTTTTCACTCTGTGGATTTGAATTGGCTCTCAAAACAAGCGGAATTGAGTCCTCAGATAGTGTATAAAAGCTTGCCACCTCCTCATTATCTTTGATAGGGGCCGGAAGAGAGAGGGTATAGGAGAGGATAGGTTATACTTTTCAACTTTTGTTGTCTCCTTTCCAGGAGATCCCGCCACTGAGCTACAAAGACCAGGGGGTAAATGTATCAATCTGCGGGTTCTTCAACACCCGCATGTTCAGCCTCTTCCGCGATTAAATTTTAAGCAGTGCTGCATTGTAAAGGGAAGTTAACCCTTTACAATGCAGCGCCGCTTGAAATTTAATCGCGGAAGAGGCTGAACACGCGGGTGTTGAAGAACCCGCAGATTGATACATTTACCCCGAGATGTGGAATGGGGTTTGTAATGTTGTCAATGCAGTAGTCCTGTGAAAATGCACTGTGGTATAATGCAAGAAGTGATATGCTGCTGCAACAGTACAGCAGCTTAATTTGGAAGAATCCATTGATGCAGAGTCAGGGAGATGATGATACCATTATCACCCTCCATGTCATCGACATGGATTTTGCTCCACTAGCTGTCACGGCTCTGGGGTGGAGATCCATTTTGCCACATTTGCACAAGCTACTGCCATGCCATCAATTGAAGCAAGAGATAGCAGCAAGGTGGAATTCCACACTTTATATACTTCAGTGACCTCTAGAAACAGCAACAAGCCATCAACAGCTGCACATCAAGCCATGAGATAGAGTGAGGAGGGACATGTTACCTCACCAAGCTACTGAAACCATTTGAAATGGTAACAAATGAAGTGAGTTCAAGGCCTTCCAGCTTTAGTTAAGTCATACCCTGAATCAAACTACTGGAAAAGCATCTAGAGAATCTAAAGGAGGAGATGTAACTTGGTAATTCTGCAAAGTATGTCAGCCTTGTAGCTCAAGTCCTGTATTCATTTCCCTAGGACCCAAGGGTTTGCAGCATCTTGAAATTAGATCACTGCATTTTGGCAACCATGCTGAATCCTAGGTTTAAGTCATATGTAATGTCTTTCTTTCCAACTGACTCAAATCTTCACAGATGCAATCAGCTTCTTGTGAGCAAGCTGTTGACTCAAGTTACACATGACACGTCTCTTGCTTAAGCTTCCCCTAACAATGGTAGTGTCCGATAAAAAACCTTTTCTAAGAGTCACACTGATGATAAGTCAACACAGCCCAATGTGAAAAGTTATTATGACATCTGGTCAGGCTTAAAAGAAATGCCCAAAAACATTGACACATCTACCATGTCTCAAGCTGATACACCTTGTATTAGCAGAATGGTCGAGGATTACTTTTATGATAAAGTAGAAATTAGCATCTCAGATAGTCCCTTTGAATTTTGGGAGAAAAAAGGAGCCCCCTATACAAACTGGCTATAGTGTACTTAATCTGCCCACCCTTCACTGTATACTCGAAAAGAGTGTTTAGCACACCTGGGAATGTTGTGAGTGATCGTAGACTACTTCTCAAAAATGTAGGAAAACTTCTTCAAATGAACTACAAATTTAAGAGGTTCTTGCTGCTAATTGCAAAGAGAATCTGTAACATTAGATTCCTGTGGGGATGAACTAACACTGAGTTATGATGTTGTTGACATCAGTGATGAGAATGATAATGATGAGGGTGATAACATTGTATCCATAGAAGAAGATAGCCGATGCTGGTGAAATGCCCATTAGTAGTTTGTTAAAAATAAAAATCACTTTCTATTCTCCACTCTCCAGTTCATCAACCAACAACCAATATGTTCTCTTTTGGTTGAGGGGGGAAATCATGCACTTCACCCACAAAAGTGGCAGTTTCTGTCACTGAAGTGCCTGGTTTGTTAAAATATGTGCATGTCCTTTTTGACATATGGGTGAGTGGGTAGGGCCAATGACAATTGCATCTTGCACTATTTTACATTTTGGCCATTGTCTATGATAAGAATATTGCATTTTGTAATATAATATATTCACTTTCAGCCATGTTTTGCCTTGAACCAGTTTAGTGAACAAATTAAAAATTCCCTCGCCCATCTCTTAGTATAGGATTTGTGAAAACCTGAGAAGCAGGTCAGATTAGCATATGAAATGCTGTGAGCTATTTCCTGTAGATGGTTAATTCCAACCAGAGGAAAGGTTTTGATATATAACTCCCTCACACAATAGGACTTTCCTCTAGTCTTCAAATCTTCAAGCGCTCTCTGAAAATACACCTCTTTAGACAAGCTTATAATATTCCTCAACCAACCTCTTAATCTCCCTAGGTTATCCTATTACCACCCTCTACACAGCTAAAACAAGACAACAACCCTCTGACCAACATAGTTGTGTGACTGCACAGACAGCCCGCTAAAAATGTTTTAACCTCTGCATTCTAGCTGGACTTACCCCTGTGTCCCATAGATTGTAAGCTTGCAAGCAGGGCCCTCTTACCTTTCTGTATGTATTGCCCAGTATTGTTTTATTATTGTTTGTTCCCCATTGCATTAAGGAAACTGCTGGCGCTATATAACTAAATAATGAGGATGTTTAGAGCAGGCTGAGTTTCAGACACTAGAGAAAATGGAGGTTGATCTAGAAGTTTCCATGCTTGAAAGATGGCTGCCATTGTACACTAATGTGATCAGACAAAATGACTCCTGTATGAGGTAAATAATGTCTTTTGCTGTGATCTATTGATTTATATGTGTTTATACGCGAGATAAATGGTAGAAGTTTATGGGGGGTATTCAATTGACGGCGGGATTAATACGGTAATTTACTCGCTGGATTTCAGCTCGCAGCTCAGGGATCTACGAGCTGAAATCCAGCGAGTAATTACCATATTACAGTAATATTCTTTGAGCGCAGGATTTTCGGCGATCCCGCCGTCAATTAAATACCCCCCTATAAGTGAGATAAATATAAGTTTATAGTGTGATTTGTTGTAAAATGGATAGAAGAGTGAAATGTGTTTTGAATGCTTAAAATGGAGTCTAGCCTGAGAGTGTGCCTCCCCCTCCAACCACACACACACATGCACACACACGCACACACACAATACAGTCATACACCTTTCGACAATAGGTGAAGCTGACACAAACACACAACCTTACAGCACACAATGCACAATGGCTGATCAAAACACAAACACAATAACTTGTATATTTATAAAACAGGTAATGAATGTAATGTATTGGATGAACATCTATGCTATACCACCCATGTTAATAGAAGATACGAAATCTGTTGAGTTTGTGCAATATACACTGTCTACTGTTTTTATAATATATGTAAGTTTTACAATTAGAATTATAATTAAGAATACAACACATTTTAATTGAAGTTACATTTTTTGTGCAGTGTTCTTTAAGATATAAGTATAAGTTGTTATATAAATTGGTCATGTGGATTTAATGGAAAATAAATAGTATATTTCTTAGGTTAATCCAGAACTACCTTTGCAAGTAGTTGGTTATAGTCATAGATAACAATATTAAAAGGGTTTCAACACATTTGCCAGACTATCAGGACCCATAGATATATCACCAAAATAGATACCTTTTACAGTCTATAATCTTGTCTAAATGCAGTCGACAGCTACACAAGCATTTGGTCAACAACATTTGGTCTACAATTCGCATGGTGGACATGTTATAAGGTGGACAATTTAAATGTCAACAGTATTACTTTAGAGTTAGATATGGGGCTAGGAATAGGGATAGGGACAGAGTTAGGTATAGAGCTAGGGACAGGGATAAAGATAGGGACAGGTTAGGGATAGGGCTAGCGTTAAGGATATTATTGTCAACTTAAACATTACTGCCTACATTTGAATTGTCAACCTAATAAATACTGTCTGTCTACATTTCAATTGTTGTCCTAATAATACTGCCAATGTCATTATTGTCAACTTTTTTCTAACCCTGTCTATATTAGGGTGCCCACACATTATGTTGATCATGTAACTGTCAAACATATGTTATCACACCCAGATGCGAGGACCCAAGGACAATTCCAATGTGTCACTGCTGTCCCTCTACAATGTGTCGCTGCTGTCCCTCTACAATGTGTCGCTGCTGTCCCTCTACAATGTATCGCTGCTGTCCCTCTACAATGTGTCACTGCTGTCCCTCTACAATGCGTCACACATGCTGCCTAACTACTTGATGTATCCTCTTTTTTAAAATTAAAATGTAATTGATGTAGATATCTGTGATGAGGATGATGATCTTGTCATTTGTCACCATTTGATAACATGACCACTGTAAGCCAAATGCCCATACATTAGTAATTCGTTAAAGTCTATTCTCCAGTTCAACAACCATCAAGCAAGAGGTTGACTTTTGTGGGGAACAAATGAAGCACTTCAGCCACAAAAGTGTCAGTCCCTGTCACTGAAGTGCTTGGTTTGTTAAACTATATGCATGTCCTATTCAACATATGGGTGGGTGTTTCCATCTTGCACCATTTAACATTATGTCCTTGGTCTATTATTATCTGTTAAATGTCTACTGACATGAATGCAACTGTCTGTCTAATGACTCTGTAGCTTCACTGTCACTGATGGATGCCCTCTAACATTCAAAATATAGTGTGCATATGGGTTCAGCAAAACATAATATGACAATAACAACTATTCAGTAGAAAATATAGGTTGTAGATATACATGGTAACTGGCAAATATAAACGAGTCTCCTTGTTTGATTCACAAGGGCAGCATTATGGCACATATTACTATTCAGCCAGATCTATCTTACTTGTAGCATGCACAACCACTTATAGGTAAAACAAGGTATTTGAAAGCTTTGCTCTTTGCTCCCTATGATTGCTCTGCTCAACGAGAAGGGCATAGTCTTTCAAGTTTTTTATTATGGGTAAAACCCACCTTCATCGATCTAAATGACTAATAATGCTGCTGTCAGTTTAATGACCTCTTATTCAGGTCTTGTAGTTGCACCATCTATGATGGATGCCCTCTGACATTAAAATGTATTGTGTGCGTAGTCTTTCAACATTTTTCTTCTGGGTGCAGCCGCTTTTGTCTATTGCTGCCTGTGTAATGCCCCACAGATTGAAATGACTTGGCGGACATGATATGTTATACACATAATAATTTGTGCAGGGCAAAAATTGCATTGGAGCATTCAGTTATAGACTCCAAATTATCCCTCACCTGCTCATAAAAGTTTAGGAGGTTCCTGCAGTTTAGGTGAAATGTTTGAATGACCTCCTGCTTTGAGAGGGATTCCAGGGACAACCTTGGAAGATATTGCCTCACTCTGCCAAACCTCTGTAGTACATGCTGCTCCACCTCCCTCCATCTAAACCTTTCCTCCTCCATATGCTGCAGAGCAATCCAAACACACCAACAATTTCACCAGTCATTGCTATGAGTAGCAGAAAGATTTCTGGTCCTTTTTTATAGACGGAACAAACACACAGAAATCCCCCAGCACACTGCTATAGCCAGCAACAGATCTGCTATTTCTACTGTAGATAAAAATGCAAAAGTCTTAGTTGCACACATTTGCAAATGTATGTTAAAGCCACCCAACTCTCCACGGCGCTTTTGCTAATAGGGTGGTCCTAACTCTAAACAATGAGAGTCCCATATATTTTTATAGACATCATACTGAAATGACATGCAATTGGAGTAATCTCGCCTGTTAGAACCACATCTAAAGTTTCTGTTTTTTCTCTGGTGCTTTGACGTGTGGTTATGCAAACAGCAACTTGATACATTGCATGATTTGTGTTCTTTCCATGTGTAAGTATTGAGATGGTGGTTTCAGACATGTCTATTTGAAACTATGCAGCTTGATGAGCGGTTTTGCCTTTAGTAAATTGCACGGTTATCAAATCGCACATAAAAATGGCAAAATCCAGTTTTGTAATTCCACACTTGAGTGAATCTTTCCCTTGGTAATGTGCTACACTTATGGTCATAAACCAATGTTTTTGGCGCAATATGTATTTTTGCGCATGCAGATAAAAAATGTGTATGTAGATTTTTACATATCGTTGACTTGAATCTGGATAGGCAGGATAGGTGTGAATTTCCTTTCAACAACACCCACTAATTTCTCACTTTAAATTCATCCACTAATTTCTAGTATCTCTTCTGCACTTTTGTGGATAGAGAGAGGCATGCCTAATGTACTTCAATCATACACACAACTGGTTTTTCACTTATGAACTAACCTCATTTTATTTAATTCAAAACATATGTATGTAAAAATTGACCTAAGTATGCTTTCTTTTGCCTAGTTAAAGGAATAATATTACAGTACAATTAAAAGAACTTTGGAGGATATATGGCCTTTCTTTACCATTTTAAAATGTATAATTTACAACTTTTAGGATATTGAGCATCTATGCTTCTGTGACAGATGGATATTAAAAATATTCACCAAAAAACATTGTGGCTTTAATTTAGAGACTGGACAGATAATTGTATATGTTGGAATTGCATTTGCTTTTGTTCTTTCTATCAAAATGTATTTTTATGCTCTAGGGATTGACTTTGATTTCAACTCCTGATTTTATTATTTATAATTGTAAAAAGTCGGTTGCTTTTGATTTTGCCTCATTATTTTATTTTATTTCCACTTCTTTCTGTGCCCATTTCTTAGATGTATAGGGGTCATTGTTTGAATTTATAAATAAGTATTATAAAATGTTATTACAATTTGGTATAAAGATGGAACTGATCCAGAGCTCAAATCCTTTTCTCACCATAACACATAAGTCTTCTTCTGAAACTTGTAAGGAACAGGTAAATTTGTACCTACTGTCCATTTGACAGTAAAAGGATACTTTTATTATTTGTTTATTTTGTTTTTTGTGTTTTGAAGCCACAAAATTTCAATCTAGAATATTATTTTTGTATGATGTCATACTGAAGAACTTACATACACATATAAACTGTAGCTATAGTATGTTTTGCAAAATAAAACAATATAGTGATGTGTTCATAACAGATTGATTGATGGACGTAAAAGACGAGGAGTAGATCTGTAGTTAAATGAGCTGAATATCAACTTGATAGTCCTCTGTTTTAAACTCAGAGTCAACCCCTTGTGACCATGGACTAAGCTCCATCTAGGTTCTAAGAGTCAGTGGGAATCTTACTTTAGAATGCTCCATGGCACGCTGACCATAGGTGAATTCATGCATTTATCCATTCTGTAGCGAGGGGGAGTAAATGTTTTTAATTATTTTCTTTCTGAACCAGGCTGCAACCCTTCTTGGCACACTTAAGGGCTTACAATAATGGGCATGTGCAACCTTTTTCAGGATGTCTGTCAAGGGAAATCTAGAAAGGGAGACTCTGCGCTGTGGCACGCTGCTGGAGGATCATGGCTAACACCACCTAGGGGCGTGTCTAGTACCGCCAAGGTGCATAGCTAGCACTTTCATGTTTATTCCTCCCAATCTCCCCTCATATCATGTCCCACCCAATCTCTCCCATATCATTATATCCCACATCAAAGTGCCCGTCAGTGGCAGAACTACCATTGGTGCGGCAGATGCCGTGCACTGGGGCCCATGAAGATAATGGGGCCCACTGCATGGCAGATGCAGAGCGTCAGGGGTCACGGTTCCCTCCTCCCTGCCTCCCTGCACCAGGGCCCACAGCTCACTAGTTCCGCTTCTGGTGCCCGCAGTTCATATTTTTCCAAACAGTAGTACCCCCAGGAGGAAGTACTTTTGCTAGCAAGCACCCTGTGAACATGCCTATGCCAACAATTCTGTTTTAATTATTAATTTTTTAGTGATCAGTGTCCCTAGAGAATAATAACCAAACTGACCTTTTATAAGGAAAGAGAATCTAAAAAGTAAGAAGTCCCATGTTTTGAACTCTGATCATTTATGTCTGGGTAGAGTTCACATCCCAGTGAGCCAGTATGGAGTGTCTACCAGCGTTCAGTTTTGTCATCTCACCTCCTTATTTACATGCATTTCTTTTACTACAGTTGTTTTTATGATTTCTTTGACAGGTTCACCCAAAAAAAGTGAAGTAATACGTTGGACTTTAATGGCGAACAAAATAACATCATTAAGTACAATTTAAGCAACTCTGGGGGTCATACTAAGTTGGGCGTGCACTCGTTTGCTTAACGTAAAATGATACTGATATGAGGATGGTCACCAGCAGTAGCAAGCCCCTTCTGTTTTGTTGATTGTGGATACACATCTGAAGCTTTCTTCATATATATTATGTGATTATTTTATTGCACATTTTTTGCAATTTAGTTTTTTGTTAATTTTATTCATACACAAGAATGCACATTCCACCTGCTATATTATAGAGGGTTTTTAGTTTAAAGTAAAATCAAGCCTAACAGTTTTTTGGTATTTAAGCAAATGTTTAAAAATATTTATAGTGCTTATGAGTGGTAATCTAAGCATGGCCATTAAGAGGAATCTGCGGCCCCTCAGAAGGGGTGTGGACACACCATATTGGAGGCGTGAACAGGCTGAGGAAGGTGCGGATGATACAGGAGGTGAGTAATAAAAAATAAAAATGTAAACAGAATAAAATTAAATTAATTATGAAGTAGAATAAAAGTTATACTAAAGTTATTCCAAATTAAAAGTCAAATAAAAGAATATGTTATAGCAATAGTCACAATGATGATTTTCTGCAGATGCTGATGTTTAACCTTTTGCTCAGAGGCTCCACGGCAATGACATACAGTACCACTATGCTAACTGTAGGTCCAGCATAGTGATCTTGGGCCTGATTCATTAAGGATCTTAAATTAATACATTTCTTCTGGACAAAAGAATGTTACAATGCAAGGGGTGCAAATTAGCATTCTGTTTTGCACATAAGTTAAATACTGTCTGTTTTTTCATGTAGCACACAAATATCAACTTTACATTTCAGTGTACAAATAAGCTATCAAATATTTGTGTGCTACATGAAAAAACAGACAGTATTTAACCTATGTGCAAAACAGAAAACTAATTTGTACCCCTTGCATTGTAACTTGGTTTTGTCCAGGAGACTTAAATAAGAAACTTCTTAATTTAAGTTCCTTAATGAATCAGGCCCCTTATGTCCAGTCGCACTGGTGGATTCAGAAGTTATCGTGAGTGCTCGGAGTGCTGGGGGAGCTTAGTAGCAGTCGGAACTCAACATTCAATGATATTACCAGTGGCCAGGCCCGGTGCTACCATTAGGCAGCTTTAGGCAGATGCCTAGGTGCGGAGACTTAGGGGGGGGGCACAGGGCCATCTTAACAACCTTATGGGCCCCCGGGCAAAGCAGTGCCCCAGGGCCCCTAGATATAGATATAGATGTATACAGATACAGATATAGAGATAGAGATAGAGAGATGTACTTACACTGTATAAAATGATGGCTCTATCTGCGCTGACCAGTATTATGCTGCCACTGTTTCCTAAATACAACCTATCAATGTATGCATGTCAATCTAATATCAAATTTAAAGGGAACAGATTTGGCGCTTATACTCTAATCAGTAATAAAAGTCCAGATCACTGTGTGACACTTCAAAGGAGGTATAGCATTCCTACAGTTCCACGTTTCAATATGCACTGTCCTGGAAAAAATCTTCAATATTTATATTCTCAGGATGGAAAGTCAATATAATAGTCACATGGATCCAAAATTTAAAATATCCATCGATGTTCACATATATGGAGTATATCTCTAATCCCAATAATATTTGTAAACCACACGTGGAGATCCGTCTAGGACTTCACATTAATCTTGCAGTATATTCTCAAAAAGAAAAAGAGAAACAAATGGTGCTCCACATGGTGCGTTATCTCAATTAGAAAACTTTTAATATACACCACATAAAACCTCTAAAACTAACACAGAATCGTAAACAGCAATCACTGATGGTCCCGATGAAGTTGGACTCTTACCCTGTGTGGGTTGGTATAAAGCGTGTAGAGAAACCTTTCTATCCTTCCCCGCAGTTCAGGTAGCCGGCTGGTTACTTCTGCATGCTCCACAAAACTCGGGCACAGATTCCTTACAACTTCGGCGACCCGTGATTGGTCTCTCAGTCACTTCCTTTTCCGACGCGTTTCGATTGCAAACAATCTTTATCAAGGCAGCCTGGTGGGTGATACTATAGCAGGGGGATACATGGCAGGGGTCCTCCTGCCATAATGACAACCAACCCCAGGCTGTTCAGCGCTGGGCTGGATTCCCTAGGGAGTGGGGTCCGCCTTAAAAAATGAGGGGGCCCCCCTCTAGGAATAACCAGCCCAGTGCTGAAAGCACTAGGGTTCTTCCTACACTCTTGGGAGGTGAATGTGGGGTAATAACTACGACATTTATGTAAAAAAAACAAAAACAAACAGATGCCAGCCAGCCCAGGCGCCATAAACAGTGTGGGCATACTGATGCTTGTATAACTACAAGCACCAGCATACCCTGGGCAGCCAGGGCATGCAGGCACTTGGAGAATCACAAGTGCCAACATGCCCTGACACCCATGGCTGGTAGATACCTGTAGTTCCACAAAACAAAATGTTCGCAAAACCACTACACCCTCATTAAAACCACATACATTTATTAAAAATAAAAAAAAACAATAAATACAGTAAATACGCTCATTCATACCACACACTTTTTTTAAAAATAATAAAACCCCAATATACTTACCAATCAGATTTCTTCTTCTTTCGTCAGCAGCTTTTAATCCAAAAATGCTTGTAAACCATGTCCAAAATTTGTAATTCCAAAGTCCCTGCTTGTAAAGTCCAAAATAATTTGTAATTCCAAAGTCCCTTCTTATAAATATCTTCTGTTCTTGTTGGCCAAAAAGGCCCCCTTGTTGCTTGCATTCTTCTTTTCTTCAGCCCAGGAGGGGCCCCATATTTGTAAGCCAAATCCAGAACATGCTTGAAAAAAATAAATAAACCTAATTTACAGATGATGCAAACTTCTGCTTGTTCAGTGTACAAGCAAACCGACGCTACTGAATAGGATCCAGCCACGGGGTCTATTTATAGTTTATGGGGAATACCCATGATAGCGTGGAGAATCCCTATAGACTATACAACTTCTGCTTTGCAGCCTCTGCTCAGACTGCAAATTACACAGGTTTCCTTCACTCAAACTGCCATGGGAGGGACACACAGTATACACATCTCAGAGTGGTTTACACATTCACACAGCTATTCTGCCCAAGGTACGTGAATCAAGCTGCCTTTCCATTCTGCTTCAACTGCATTTCATCGCATCTCTCTTCTCTCCACTACAATGAATCGGGCCTCACCATCTGCTCCACTGAAGGCACTCACCAAGTCCCAGTTACCCTCCTGCTGATTCTTGCTCCTTTCTCCTTATTCTTCATCCTTCTCCTTCCCCCTCTCTCCTCCTTCGTTCTCCTCCTTCCTTCTCCTCCTCCTTCTTTTTCTTCACCCCCCCTTCCTCCTTTTTCTTACTCCTCCAACTTTTTGCTCCTTCTCCTTCCTCTTCATCCATCTCCCTCTCTCCTCGTTTCTTCATTCCTTCCCTTCATTCTTCTCTTCCTCATTCATTCACTGACTTTATACACTTTCTACCCTCCTCCTTTATCTACTCCTCCTTCCTCCTCTATCATCCTTCTTCACCCTCATCCTCCTACCTCTTCTATCCTCCTCCTTGATTTTCCTCTTCCTCGAATTAAAGTGTAGATGGGACATTCAGTAATTACATGTGCTGAGCTACTAAAAGTGTTCCTTATAGGTTACCAGCAAATTCCATAAATGTTACCAGTTGCATGTTTTTTTCCCAACACTTTAACATTGCCCACAATTGCGACCCTAGGGGATTGCGATTTTAGGCAATTAAACAGATTGAGACCAATTGGAGATGAGGTGACTTGTGAGGAAAATTAATAGAGAGAAAGCAAATTGGATTTTTGGGCTAAAAACATTTTGGCAAATGGATTGAATATTGATTTCGACACTAAGTCAGTCTTGTGCAGCAACAGTAAACACTGATTAACATTATGGTGCATAGCAATTTGTATACTCAATAATTAAAGATCTAAGAGGTCCACAGACTGCCATACATATAATAACTTTTATGGTAGGAAAACAAAAGGCCACACCCTACTACAGATCGTATTGGATGATTACAACTACTCTAAGTGACATGCCCCTATAGTTGGGGAAAAGAAGCAAACCAATTTTTTCATCTTAGGAGATCCAAAACTGCAGCTCTTTCACAATGCGCATTGTATTCTCCCATTTTATTCTACATGGGTTATACTATACCACCTCTTGCTAGTTTTAGGACCCTGAGGGGCTCACCTACTTGATGTATGACAACATAGAGAAATCCTATATCTACAGGGTGGCAGCGATGAAACTACAATACACAACCAAAAAATCTTTATTCAGCATTATTTTACTCTGTCAATAACAATTATACAAGTCACAATGTTACATTAAGTTTAAATGTATAAATGACAGCAACAATCAGCCCCAATATAGAAGAATTACATGTGAGTGTATTCCGGTATTAACCCAACCCACACTCCACTGTCTCTTAGGTACAGATCTCTTAACTATAGATTTCATGCTTACCCGGGGTGAGTACTCTACTGATTATTGATTAACCCCGTGGATTACCAATAAATATTTTTGGTGATTCTTCTCCATTGAAGCTATTATATAGAAATGGCTGCAATGTCAATTTAGACTAACAGTTGGTACACATAGGAGATACAGGCTAATTTCTACAACATAAAGACATCTCAATATGGTATATGTATATGAATGTGGCAGTGTTAAAAAAATGTGGACTTACTGATACGGACAACAAAAAGATATCTTAATATGGTATAAATATCCGTTGATGATGTGGAGTTGTAGTAGAATACTAAATAATAATTCTCAGTCCAAAGTGGCAGCCGCTAATGAAAAATATATTATATGCAAAAAATAACAAAAACAATGAATGTTAAAGCACGAGTCTGGGAAGGTTGGGTAGTGCACTTACCTCCCTCCCCAGAAGATGTGTCCAGATAGTCCTTTCAGAGGTCCTTCTTTCACTCAGCGATCCCACTCCTGGAGAGTGTGTACTCCTAACGTGATGACCGAGTAGTAGTCTCAAGGTCCCCGCAAAAATGGCCAACAGTAGTGCTCAAAACAATAAACCAAGAAGTGTGTAGGCATACTGATGTTCCTCCGTGTGGGGGATTACCTTCCAGGCAGCGATCCCGCTCCTAGGTGTTGTGTGATCCTCACAAGCAGCCGGAAAGCAAACATGAGGTCCGCGCATGCGCGTTGGGACCGTCGGCGATACTGCTGAATTGAAAAAAATGTTCTGTATATTGAAAAAGTATGCAGACAATGTCAAAGTGTTAGCCTACGCGTTTCACCCCAATAGGGGCTTCTTCAGGGAAAATGAAGAGTGATGGTATGGAGTAGATAAATGGGTATTTAAATACTGGCCAGTACTTAATACAGGTATCTCTCATTGGTTGAGTTTTCTGCCTGTCAAGGCATTCCAGCCGTAAGGGGACAGTCTGTATGAAGGTGATCTAAGAGCAAATAACTGAGGCCCAGGCAAGTCCTTAGGAGCTGGGCGTTCCTCCGAGAAAACACGTTTTCTGTATATGTGAGCAGCCATACATTTCCAGGAATCGCTACTTCATCTTTTACTGCTGTTTTCAAACTGCCAGATTTACTAAAGGCAGAACCACTGGAAGTCCGCCAGCCAATTCGAAGTGGTGCCATCATTCTGGGAGAAGACCCTGCTGGAGTCAGGACGTTACAGTACAGCGGTCCGTTACAGACCACATTCATGTGAAGGTCTATGAGCACTTATTTAAGGCTATTTGAATTTGAATTTCTGGTACGGGAATTGCACATTTGTGGACTACCCCAAAGATGTTATACATTTAATGCACTATGTTGGCGCCCCTTTCTCTTTTTGTATTTTATTAGGCTGATACCTGCAGATAGGTGTCGATTGTATTGGGAGCTGCCATCTCATGTACTGAGTATACAAATTATTTTTTTGTCACTATCACTTTGTGGTTGCACATTTATAAGCGCCTGTGTAGCTTAGAAATCTGGTGGGGATATATATACATATATATATATATATATATATATATATATATATATATACTGTGTGTTTGGAACAACCTTCCTGTCGAGTTCCTTCAAAAACTGTGTGCAAGAGTAACTAAAATAATTGATGCATTGATACTGTTTTGAAGGCAAAGGGTCGTCGCACCAAATATTGATTTGATTTAGATTACTGTTCAGTTCACATCTTGTTAATTGATAAGAATAAGCCATTAACACCAATATTTTTGATGGCATTCTTACTTTGCAGCATTTTTTCCACAGCTGCCTAAAGCTTTTGCACAGTGCTATGTGTATGTATATGTGTATGTGTGTATATATATATATATATATATGTGTGTGTGTGTGTGTGTAAATATATTCTCTATGAGGTGTAAACCATCTCCCAAGTCGAGAGGTCACTGCTTACTATTTAAAAACACAGCTTATCAAATACAGTTCTGACATTGGATTTTAAACCTTGAGCAGTTACTGTGGTGACTGGATGCTATTACATGAGACCATAGAGATCACACAGAAGCTGTAAGCCATTTTAACCCAGATGGGACTTTGTGAATGATTTAGGTCAGTGATGGGAACACTGATGCAGTTCAACCTTCAAAACAGCTGCACATTAACTCAGTAGAGTTAAAATAAATAAATAAATAAATAAACAACTCCAAAATTACCTCTGCACCCCCACAACACTTATCCCAAATGTCCCCATATGCTACAAAATGTGTACTCCAAAACTCCCTTCAGACCTCAACATGTAACTCAAACCCACATTCTTATCTCCATTTATCCCCACAGGTGTACCAGTCACCACCCACTAATAACCTAGTTAGTCATTAATTAAATTTATTTAAATTTATGCTATTTATTGGCATCATAAAAATTGATTAACGTCTGGATTGGTCAATACCCATGACTGTTTTCATGCTTCAGCAAAAGCTATTAATATTTCATGAAATGCTTCAACACATGCCTGGAGTATTTTGTCAAACTGAAATCACTTGTATAATCTTGAGTTCTCACTTTTCACTTGTCATTGATCAGATCAGGGCCCGCAGAAGAAGGGAGAGCACACTGCACTGCCTCCTCCTCCTTCTCCTCCTGATAGGCTGCGTGACATCCCTGCATTGTGCAGAGGAGGTGACATGACAATCGAAACTTGGCTGCTCCTGTCTTAAACACGATTCCTCATGTGTTATTCTCTGCATTAGAGCAAGAAGGTCCACGAGCGCAGAGTTGAGGGCCACCTGTTGCCCACCAGTGCTTTAGGTTATCATTCGGAAAGAATAGGCAATTCCTATATTAACCACACAGTCAAAGCAAACTGTAACCCTGTGTTTGGCAGCAATGTACATGTCAGGGGGCTCGGCGCGGGCCCTCAATGCCGACGTTTTATTAAATTTGTTTTTTGTAACCTAACTTTTTTTCTTCTGTCTTTTTTTTTTTTGCGGGGGAGGGGGGAATTCTCCGCCCCCTTTGTTGGGGGGGGGAGCGGATTATTAAAAAAAAATACAAATACTCACGTTTGCAGTGCCGGTGTCCCTCTTTCCTCCTCCCTGCTCCATTCGCACTGAATGCAGGGCATGACTTAATGAAGTTCAGTGGGGAGCGGCGCATAGAGGACCTAGCAAGAAAACAGAAGAAAGAAGAGAAGAAAAGCGATTAAAGAAGCTAATACAAAGGTAAGTAAAGGAACGGAAACAAGGTGAGGAAAGCAAAAAGGCACTGAGTGATGAAGAAGAGGGGGGACATAATGTGATGAAGAAGGGGGTGAGAAAGGCACAGTGTGATGAAGAAGGGGGGGTGAGAAAGGCACAGTGTGATGAAGAAGGGGGGGTGAGAAAGGCACAGTGTGATGAAGAAGGGGGGGACAAAGGCACAGTGTGATGAAGAAGGGGGGAGAGAAAGGCACAGTGTGATGAAGAAAGGGGGAAGAAAGGCACAGTTTTATGAAGAAGGGAGGGAGAGAAAGACACAGTATGATGAAGGGGGGCAGCATGGCACAGTGTGATGAAGGGGGGGCAGGTGAAGGGAGAAAAGCAGCATGGAGGGCGCAGTGTGATCATTAGAGATGCACAGGCTTGGTTCCCCGAGAACCGAACACACCCGAACTTAGCAGATCCGAGTTCCGAGCTGAACCGGATCGGTACTTTCACGCGCCCTCAGAATTGAAAACGAGGCAAAATGTCATCGTTACGTCGTCAGATCTTGCAAGTTTTGGACTCTATAAGTACCGCCCTCCACGGTGATCCAGAGCCATTTCACAGAGGGACATAGAAGGGAAGGCGCAGTTCTTGCCAGTCTCTAGTGCAGTTGGGCAGCGTCATAGATGGATAAGAAAGAGGAGGGGTAGCAGTGTTCTTCAAAGTCTCCATTGATATTCAGGAGAGCTCCATTGCTCCACTGCTAATTGTCATTGCTGAAATAGAAATAATAGGGCTGGCAGTGTTCTTCAAAATCTGCAGTTACATTTTACTGTGCCATAGTTCATACAGACACAAGAGGGGTGGCAGGGTTCTGTGCTGAAACAGAAATTGTAAAAATAGGCTGTCAGTGTTCTTAAAATTCTCCAGTGACATTCTACTGTGCCATAGCTCATACAGAAACAGCAGGGGTGGCACTGTTCTTGTCATTCTTCATGCTCAGTCATGATGATACTAATCCCTCTTCCTCATGTGCTACAGCCTATGTTCAAGTGCATAGTTTTTTAAGTCAGGGAAACAAAAATGTAAATAAAAAGCTGGTACCCTTTTAAAGAAAAAAACACCCAATAAAGGTGAAAGTTTACTGTAGATAAACATAAAATTGACAACATGCCATTCTACCCAAAATATTCCCAAGCATACCAGCATCAGCTAGCTCCCTTCTCTCAGATAGATCTCAGCACCTGCAATCTACACTGTCATCATATTCACCCTTATCAGTGTGTACTTCATCTTCAAACAATATTAATTCAACCCCGCTGGAATCCACCATCACAGAAGTCTGTGACCTTTGATGCAGTTGCCGGTAATGGCCTTCCTCATGGAATTTGTAGATCATTTTAGGGAAGAACTGTAAAGATTATTGGACAATTCTTTTAGAGCAGATCAAATGTCAAAATGTTGTGCAGACTCATCTGCATCACCACTGGGTGTCTTGGGAAAGCTAAGTTTTTTCCTAGCAGCAATCTTCAGAAAAACTGAAGGAGGAGACGTCATTGTGTCATGTACCACTTGAGCTGTCAGCTTGCTGACCAGGAGCTCATTGCATCTCTTGAGATCGGGGTCCATTGGAAAGAAAGAGAAGACATAGCTCTTAAACCTAGGATCAAGCACAGTTGCCAAAATGTAATGATCCGATTTTAAGATGTTGATAACTCTTTGATCCTGGCGAAGTGAATAAAGTACTTAATTTACAAGTCCAACATAATTAGCAGAATTGCTTTGTTTAATTTCCTCCTTCAATTTCTCTTGCTGCTTTTCAAAAAGTCTAATTAGGGGAATCACTTGACTCAAGCTAACAGTGTCTGCACTCTTTCCACAGGTGACTAATTTGAGTGGTATCAGCACCTTGCACAACACGGAAAGTATTCTCCACTGCGCTGGACTAAAGTACATTCCCCCTAAATTCTAATCTTCTTGCAGTTGCTGCATTCTCCTACATGCTGCTGCAGAATCCCGAAAATTACCCTAAATATTTCTGGACACAGACAGCATCTCCTGCATGTCATTGTCATTTTTTAAAAAAGTTTTGTACACCAAGTTGATTGTGTGAGCAAAACAGGGAATGTGATGGAATTCCCCCTGGTGTAATGCTCTCACAATATTGGTGGCGTTATCAGAAATCACATATCCTAAGGAGAGTACAAGCAGGATAAGCCATGTTGCAATGACATCCCTTAGTTTTTCAAATAGGTTGTCAGCGGTATTGCCTCTGACCTGCGCTTTGTCTCGTCTCTGATAACCACCTCTCACTCCCGCCTTCAAGACTTCTCCCGTGCTGCTTCCCACTTATGGAATTCCCTACCACGCTCAATAAGACTTTCTCAGAGCCTTCAAATCTTTAGATGCTCTTTGAAACACCATCTCTTTTTTAGAGGTGAACTTATCCTCGATAACACTATTCACACTAATGCACCCTCACATCTGTCCTTATCTCCCTTCTGAGCCACACTCGCTCCTCTTGTTTCAGCTGTGCCCTCTTCCCTTTAGAATGTAAGCTTTGTAATGAGCAGGGTCCTCGATACCCTTTGTTTTCATGTCTCCATTCATTTTGTCTGCCTTGTCTGTTCTTGTTTTATGTATGTCCTGTATAATGTATGCCCTTGTCTTTCCTACTGTACGGCTCTGTGGAGCACTGTGGTGCCTTACAAATCTACGATAATAATAATAATAATAATAATAATAATATGCCTCTTAGTGAAGCAGATGATACACAGAGTAGCCTGCCTCTGAAAAATGTGACATTCTTGGGTACATACTGCTGCTGTCCCTGCTGGTGAAGCCGAATCACCAACCCAGTGGGCTGTCACAATCATATAATCTTTAGTTTGACCAGTTTCGCTTGTCCACATATCTGTGGTTAATTGTACAGTGGGTGGAATGGCATTTTGTAGCCCAATAATTACATTTTTACGAACCTTCTGGTAGAGGTAAGAAATAGTTTTTCTAGTAAAATGGTGTCGTAATGGAATTTGGTAACAGGGACAGAAGACCTCAAGTATCTGTCTAACACCAGCTGCATTAATAGTGGATATTGGACGCAGATCTAATACTAGCATAGTCGCCATGACACCTGTGATCCGCTTTGCGACTGGGTGACAGCTTTCATATTTGCTTCCTCTTTCAAAGGATTGTTTAACAGTCAGTTGTTGTAAACTACTAGTAGTCTTCTTCTTGGTCTGCTTCTGGGTTGAAGATCCACCTCCAGCAGCAGGAGCAGCAGCAGTGGGCCTAACGCTCAAGGATTCTTCTGAGGAGTCCTGGATAGGGGAGGAGTCATCTCAACTTAGAAACTTGATGCAGGACTAACTCTGATCACTTGTGAGGATATTGATGTTGAAGGTGTTGTGGGTGTAGATTGCAGGTGCTGGGATCTAGCTGGTAGAAGGGAGGTAGCTGATGCTGAACTGCTTGTTGTTATTTTTTAGCATAAGTTTCTGATTTTCACAAAAGCTTTCCATAAACTCTCCTCAAATGGTGTAACATGGATGAGTTTCCTAGATGGTTAAGGTCCCTACCTTTACTGGCTGTGGCTTTACAATGCTACAAATGGCTAGACAACTGTTGTCAGGATTTGTGTAAAAATAATTCGACACATAAGAGGTGGATTTTTTGGTCTTATGCCCAGGCATGACAATGATCTTCTTCTTATCATTGGCAAGAACTGCTGCAGTCTTTGTTTCAAAGTGTATGAAAATAATATTGTGACCTGTGAGGTTAATAATAATGTAGGGGGAAAAAAGCAAAATTATGTGATTTTCTCAAAAAAAATAATAATTGGGAACTTAGAAAAAAAATGAGGATCCAAAACCAAAACACGCAAGGGCGGTTTTGCCAAAACCAAATCAAAACACGAAGCTAATCCAGCTCCAAAACCAGATCACGGGGTCAGTGAACATCTCTAGTGATCATAAAGGGCACAACGTGGTTGCGATGAAGGGGCACAGTGTGATCATAAGAAGGCACAGCATGCTGTTGATGAAGGGGCACAGTAATGTGTGTGTAATGGCACAGGGGGCTTGCGGCAATGTAGTATGCGTGAGGGTGGTGGTGGATAATAAATGGGTGCAATTTTGTTTGTGGGGTGATGGTGGGACAATTTAATAGTGGGAACTATTCATTTAAGATGGGGTGGTTTGGGGACTATGATATAATAATGAGGTCTCTTTATTAAATGGGACTATGAATTATTTAATGGCAGTGATGGTTGCGAGAAATAGGTATATTTATGAAATGTAAATACTATTAACTTATTGCTGGGGCTGTTTGGAGGGAGGGAAATAGGTTTATTTATTAAATGGGAATACTATCATTTTAATGTTGGGGCTGGGCCTATATATTAATCGTGTGTGCTATTGATTTAATCCCGGGGCTGGTTGTAATTTTCTAAATGTACCCATTTTTTTCCAAATAGGGCCAGGACTGTGAACTCTTTATGTACATACTGTATTCTTTATATACTACACTATGGTGCTAGATGTCTTTTGTGGGCTTACCACACCCCCTCTGGTAGTTTGGTTATGCCTCTCTAGTGGCTTGTCACACCCCCTCTTGTGGGCCTCTACCATTGTATTCCACCCTATAAATGTGAATTGAGGGCACTTATGTGAGGTATAACGTGATTGTGGACATCACTATTTACCATAACATTCACTCGTCCTCTACTATGAGGGCACAACTAAGAGGCACTATGAGGTTACTGTTCCGCTGTCCTGAAAATTAGGACTGCTGGGACATATGTCACGCTCTGGCAAGCGGGCACTGCACACGTCTGCCAATGATGTACACAGCAGCGCAGGGTTTTTTCTGTAGGAGGGTGGCTTAGCACTTTGCACCTGCTAGATATGCCCCAATGATGCACAACCACGCCCCCAACTGTATGACCACTCCCACTTTTGGCATGATCAATTATGAGGGGGGGCCCATGAAGTTGCTGTACCGGGAACCTGAATTCCTCTTGGCAGCCCTGACTGTGGGATACTGTAACCACTGAGTAATTGTATTGTGCACAGACTCTATATCCAATATTATATATTTATTCACAACTCACTATCATATTGTTACTGATGTAATAATATTTATGTACCGGTTGCAGAACCTAATCACAGTACACTGTGCCACATCTATAAGCTGGCTCAGTATTTGAAGCAGAGTCTTACTGTATGTAATATTTAGTTATTATATAAAACATTGCTCTGCTCACAAATGAGCTGACCTTCTGTACCTCAGAGACCTAGGATTTTGGAAAACGGAAGGAGAAAATAAAGTGAATGAGTAGCAAATTTGTGTCTGTAAGCAAACATGCATAATTTTATCAGCAGAGTGGAACTAGTGTTGGTTTTTAATACCAAAAGTTTTTTTTTTCTATTCTTGTATTTGTTTTTCACATAAAATAATATTCTGGGAATCTGAAAGACTGAAAGAATTTGTTACTGTAATAGCCCCACATGGTTTCTGATAACATGACTGATCAATAAGTGATTCTATTTTGGAATGGAAAAAATACTGTAAGTGGTGAAATTCGAGAAGACCGTTCAAGGATAGAAATATTCTACAAGCCAACGCTGCAGAAGTAGCCTGACACCAGGAACTAGTGAAGGTGACTGACTGCTCAGAGCAGGAGAGCGGAAGCAAAATATAGGTGACAGAGGACAGAGAGAACAGGAGTAGAAGTAAAAATATGTCAGCAATTTTCTAATGTAACTTAAAATGGACCATGGTGTCTTAAAACAAAATATATTTAAGCACTCAATATGTCTTTAAATAGCTTGTCTTGCTGACTAAACCAATGTCTGCTCATATGTGAATTCTAGAAGTAAGTGCCACAAGCATAAGATACATTACAGGCTTCATATGTTGTGGATCTTTTGCTGGTATTGAAGTAATAACTGTGTAATTGCATAATGCTGCCTGAAATCACTGTAGCCAATCAATAGAAAAAAAGAAACATTTCTTACTAAAAAGGATCTCTCTAATTGTGTAAGCACCACGGTTGTGCTCAAAATAGGGCCACAATTATACTGTTTCGGCCTGATGAGCAAAATTCTGTTTAGTTTCACTGTTCTTGTGCAGTAATGAAATGTGGAATTTACAGTACAGAGTAATTGGTACTTGCCTGCCCCTATGCCTGGAAAAGCGGATCGGGGACATGCACAAGCAACTAGAGTAGAGTGACTAGAAGTTGCAGCTATTTTGAGTAGAATGCATCTCCATATACTCTGGTTATCAGGCATATATCCTGTGGCTACTCGTGCTGAGGTGCAAAGATACAATCAAACGATCATCACCAGCAGAAAAGATCTTTGCAATATTACAAAGAAAATAAAAAACCGCCATAGATTCCCCAACGAAACTGAAGCATGCACCAGTTCTCAAAGCCTGGTCTGGTTACAGCTATGCAGGAGGGAGAATGCCACAATTAGCACCAGTATATGACAGGCTGGGCAGATCACACTATAACAGTGAAATCCAAAGATAGCACTGGCGCTCTTCCCAACACCCTGAGCAGTGAGTGTTTGGGTAATTGTATTTTTTCGAAAAAAAATAAATAGTAATTTAGTATGTGCCCCAGCAATCTGTGGCAGCCATGAACTATATCGGTAGGATGGCACATAGTGGCTCTGGTACCTACAGTGCCACATTGTAAATTCCCTCTTTGCCATCTTTATTCCTCAGCTTTATACCTTGGGTGTTTCCTTCTTTTCTCCTTGTTTTCTTTCTTTCTTTTCTTCTCTCTTCCATGGTTAAAAAACACTTCATAGCTGATAAGTAACTTGTTAATTAGGAGCCATGTCAGAAATGAAAGGCCTGTCTGCAATTATCCAATCAGGGGGTAAATGTATCATACCCCGGTTTTGTCAACTCCCGCGAGTTGGGCGTCTTCGCAGCTTAAATTTAAAGTGGCGCTGCCTTGTAAAGGGAAACTTCCCTTAACAAGGCAGCGCCGCTTTAAATTTAAGCTGCGAAGACGCCCAACTCGCGGGAGTTGACAAAACCGGGTATGATACATTTACCCCCAGAGCTTCTTTTTCTGCTGTAGTTAATTAGGCCCCACACTGTTCATTCCCCGCAATAGCTGCAAACACAACAGGCTACAAGTATTAGTGCTGCCCTGACTTTATGGGGGGGAGCAACACTGGGTATTTTCCAAATTATTTATTTTATTATATTTCAAATGCCGGTCATCATCATCAAATTGATGATGTATCTAGTATACAGACACATCAAGATATGCATTAAGCATATCTTATGCATCCGTATTCTTAGACACTCTTTTGAGTTGCATGTATATAATGTAGCTCCTGCACCTGGCGGGGAGAGGGGAAATCTTGAGGGGCACACACAAGTCATATTCTATCTGTAGATTGTAGATCCCAGCATGGTCCACCAGTGTTTTGAGAAACCCAACTCCCTAAGTAACTTTTGGAAACTAACACATCCACTTCAGGCAAAGGTTGGTAAGTAACTTTATTTACTATAAGGCCATGAAATTTATGGGCCAATCACTTTATAATTAGTGGGTGGTGTACAAAAAGGTCAGTCTCTGCTGTAGATGAAAAAATAGAGTAAAGATGATAAATCTGTAGTAACAGACCTACAATATACTGGAAGAATAAGATTATCTGAACAAAAAAATGATAAGCTGTATAATGTACAAAGACAATACAACATTTTACTATCTGAATACAACAGACAGACAATATTCAATACAATGAATGAACAGCAATAATTATGTGAATACACAGAGTGATCTTTAAGCAGGGTAATATACTGTATATAAATGGAAGATAAAAGGGTGTGAATTTGTAGAAGATGATGTATAACAGCGTTGCAATAGATAACTTGCAATGTGATGAGGACTATGATAATGGGAGTTGTAGTGCAAGCACTAGTAGATATTGAAGAAGATAATGTGGTGGGTAATACACACAGCTCCAAAAGCAACGGAAGATGCGATAAGTACACCGATAAATGTAGTCCCTTGAATGGGCATAGGTAAGTGCAAATAGAAAATGGGGTGTAGTAGTCCTTTGAACACTAAGAGTAGTCCCTACCGTATAGGGCAATGTAAATCTGTACCTAACAAACAGGATTTTACACAGGGAAATGGGTTTAGGTGTGGTACAGTTCAGAATTAGGTAGGTTAGTCCCATATGCACCAGACACTGAACAGTTCTAGAATCCTGGAGGGCTCTGTAAATATGTATAAAAGGCTTGAAAATGTCTACAATGACTACAAAAGGCAATGTAGAGTATTAGCACTGGCAGTATGAACCAGGAACAATGACAAGAGAAAGAACAAGCAGCAGACAACCAGAACCACTCTCCAAGCTCCATAGATCCCTGGGCTGAGTTTGAACTCTGTTCCTCAGGGCTGGACCTGGTCTTCCTCTTTTCCTCTTGTTCTCTGACAGTAGCAAATCACCCTCTGGGATTGGCATTTCAGTCTGGCAGTTACTCCTAACAGTTTGTCAACTCTTTGGCCCAGACAGCCAGCCTTCTCTTTTAAGGTTTCTGCATAACTACAGCTCCTAAGGTATGGCATCCAACCCTCAATGTCCATGGCTACTTCCTCCTCTGTTTCTCTTCCACGCTTATCCTCCTTTTTCTCCCATGCTTTTGCCAAAATCCCCTCTTTTGGTAGGCTCTGATGTCACCTACTGTGTCAAGGCACCTCAGGCATCTTGGGAACTGTAGTTTTTGGCATTTGAGGCACTCACACACACACACACACACACACACACGTGAGAGCTGGTTCTGGAGATTACATTTAAATAACCAGGTAAGAACACAATTTTGCTACTCAACTTTTACGTATAAACCCAAAATTGTTTTAAACTAATAAATCAGGCCCTATATGCCTAACTTGACACCTGTACCACTACTGAAAAATGTCACATCATCTCACAGGAGGAGCTGGACCATTATGGACATTATTAGATAAATATTGGTTGGGCTCACTTATATGCATAGATTTGTGCCCACATACAAAAACAACTCTTTGTTTAATGGGACAAGATATATAAATGAGAATCAAGGGGTGAGGAGGAAGCATTTATAGAAACGTTACCATGTGGCTGCAGAGCCTTTTTCTTGCGACTAAAAGACTTTAGTCCTCATTCCTCTAAGGAATGCAGCTTAGTGTTGAACGGGCTAGGGCTGGTTGACATTATGGCAGGGGGACTTCAAAATGCGGGTTTCTCTGCTATAGTGTCGCTAGTCTTGCCCGGCATAGCCTAGTGCTGGCAGGAACTCATAAGATACATCTCTGGACATGTTTATCTCTGGCCATCTCATTCTCTTCATATGTAGTAAGTGAGCATGACTGTACTGTACTTAGCTAATGTTGAAGTGCCCCTTCCCTCCCCAAGTCCACCTCTTTAAGCGTAGCTATTTTTTCTCTCTCTCTCCCCTCCATTTAGGTCTTGAAAGAGAAGAGACAGATTCCTGAACAAATATGGTTGAACCATTTGTGGAAATGGAAGATCATTGCACACTGGGACTTGACAGAGTATCAGGCAACAGATTGTCTCAGCATCCACCTCTCAATGTGCCCTCTAAGCTTAACATTCTAGACAGAAAAAAACATTAAAAAGTTCATTTAAGGAGAATTCCACATTGAATGATCCATTTTTAACACCTTCATTTCCAGATCCCTCAGTTTGTAGGAAGTGTTGTCTCTGTAAAGCATCCATCAGCACTGTCACTTTCCATAGAAATCTGTGATCTCTATGTCAGTATCTGTCTGTCTCTCTTAGGTTCAGCTGGCAGAAATCAAGAATCGAGGGAGACTGGTATAGAAAAAGACTGTCTGGACATGGCTTTCAGGATATTTGAAGACAATGGAAATGACTTTGCTCTTATTAGATTAACATCTGCAATAGAATTTATTGTCAGCTGTTACCAGACAACACTATAGATACATACTGTATATGTGGTACCTCAACCTACGTGAGTGACTTTAATAAGACAGACTTTAACAAAAATATGATGCTACATGGTGCGCACAGTAACAATAGTAATAAACAATACGCTGAACAACACTGAGAACCATAGGACATTAAAGCAGTTCAGTTGATGGAGTACTAATAGAAAAAATATTTTGTTTGCTTTATTTATTTTGTAAATTTGCATAGAGTTTCTATTGCAGTTAGAATCAAATGCTTTTGAGCTAAGGGGGTGGGTTGAGTTGGAATCACATACATCAAAATGAAATCATAGTATGCTTATCTGGTGCACAATACTATGATTCATGCTTCCTTGAAGTTTATAAACTGAAGGATGAGACGTGTAGGCAGGGGCAAACGCAGGATTTAGAAGGGGGGGTTTCTGCCCCCCCCCCGGAAAAAAAATATAGAGCGAGAGAGAGCATGCGCAGCAGCTCCATTTCGGCGAGTCTGAATTCGACAGCAGCCACGGCGCTGTCAAGAAGCATCCGCGGCAGTGCTGTATTATACTACAATACAGCACTGCCGCGGACGCTTCTTTGACAGCGCCGCGGCTGCTGTACAGTACCGTTGGTTCGCGGAGGGAAGGGGTTTGTGGAGAACCAGAAACACGCCTGCGTGCGCCACTGGTAGGGTCTGTTTGGAACTTGCAGGATGAAAACTGTTCCTCCATATCTGCTGCATACACATGTGTAGACTATAGGAATACAGCCTTGGAAGAACTTGGACTTTTCATTGTGTACCAGGTAAGCATACTTTGATTTTATTTTGATATATTTGCATGCTACACTCTTAATTATATATTAAAGGCTAAATTTTGTACTACACTAAAAGTTTCCTCCCGTCTTGCTAGTGGGGTCCCCTGTGAGGAAGTGAGGCAGTCTCCAACCGTCCTCATTGTTCTACTGAGCATGCACAGAAAGGAAGTTCAGCTCTCAGTAGGTTCTTCCAAGTGCCAGCTGAACTGTAAAGGCGTTATAGCTGGAGCTGCATCCTTTTGTGTTAAACTTACTTATATAAAGATATATAAAGTGAGTTGAGGCACAAAAATATATATGAGCATCCTCTTCTCTGACATAGTCAACAATATAAGCGTACTACCATCTGCATCATCATCAACATTTATTTATATAGCGCCAGCAAATACCGTAGCGCTTTACAATTGGGAACAAACATTGATAAGACAATACTGGGTAATACATACAGACAGAGAGGTAACAGAACCCTGCTCGAAAGCTTACAATCTATAGGACAATGGGAGTTAGAGACACAAGGGCATGTGCTATATCATATTGCACAATGGACCAGCTAGAATACAAAGGTAAAAGTATTGAGTGTGCTGTGTTTGTTGCAATGTTGGTCAGTGGGTTGTTGTCTTGCGTTAGCTGTGTAGAGGATGGTAATAGGGTAATCTAGGGAAATTAAGATGATGGTTGAGGAATATCATAACCTTGTCTGAAGAGGTGGGTTTTCAGTGAACACTTGAAGATTTGAAGACTAGAGGAAAGTCTTACTGTGCGTGGGAGGGAATTCCACAAAGTGGGTGCAGCCCGGAAAAAATCCTGTAACCGAGAATGGTAGGATGTGATGAGAGTGGAGGAGAGATGTAGAACTTGTGCAGAACAGAGGTGTCGAGTTGGGAGATATTTCGAGACAAGTGAGGAAATTTATGTCGGTGCAATTTTGTTGATGGCCTTGTATGTTAGTAGAAGAATTTTATATTGGATTCGTTGAAATACAGGCAGCCAATGTAGAGACTGACAGAGTGGCTCAGTAGAGGAATAACGGTTTGTAAGGAAAATCAATCTAGCCGCTGCGTGCAAAATAGTTTGTAGGGGTTCAAGTCTGACTTTAGGAAGACCAGTAAGGAGGGAATTGCAATAGTCAATGCGGGAGATGATGAGTGCATGAATTAATGTTTTTGCTGTGTCTTGTGTCAGATATGTGCGTATTCTGGAAATGTTCTTTAGGTGTATGTAACATGAATTAGATATAGAGTTGATGTGGGAAATAAACGACAGTTGTGAATCTAGTACTACACCTAGGTAACGAGCTTGCGGGGTGGGATTTAGGGTCATGTTATCAACAGAAATAGAAATGTCAGGCAGGAAGCTTCTGTTTTTGGGTGGGAATATTATTAATTCATATGTGAATGTACTATAATAGTGTTAAGTACATTAACTACATAAGCTTGCCATACTGCCTGTCTGTTGCAGTAGGTATCAACTGTGAGCAACTGTATATATGTTATATATATATATATATATATATATATATATATATATATATATATATATATATATATATATATATCATCTTTTACACCAAGTTCTGAATTAAAACCAGCAAATTGGTTAAGTCTAAAAGCTTCTTGTGGTTAAACATCTACCACCAACGGGGTATCCTGGTATCCTGTGTCCATTCCTATTCTGCAGATCTAGTATCCAGCACTATGTGGTTATCAGTTAATCCTGATGCTGGTATCCAGCACTATACCTGTTATCTTGTATCTGTTCCTATTCAGCAAAACCTGGTGTATATGCTTCTCAGCTAATCCTGGTATCCTGCTATCCTGTATCCGTTCCTATTCTGATCATTCCTTATCGGCTAATAACCTGTCAGTCTTGCATGGTTCGCATCCAAAGAAGTGTCACCTGCGGGGTGTAAGAATCAAAGCACAAACCTCCTTGCAGGGGGTCCCTGCCAAAAACTTTTAGTTCATTAGACTCTGTGCCTCTGTGGTGGGTGGAGGCAAATCAGGTAGATTGCAAATAATCCAACCGTCCCTGTGAATTCCGTGATAATAATGCTTTCTGTTAACTGATTTAGCTGCGGAATTAGTGGCGCTATATAAATTGATGATGATGATGATGATGATGATGTTGATGAACTGATTGAAAAAAAAGCAGAGAATATGCTATAGCCTAAAATATATTTGAATCAGAGCTATAGTTATTTGCAATGTTTTTTAACCATAAGATTAGGAGACTCATACGACATGATGCTTGCTTGGTGCTTTAAAATTCCTCATGTTTCAATCCAGGTGTCAAATACTGTCATATAGTTAAAGAACCATACTGTATCTGTCACCCCACTGATTGTGCAGATCTGGGTACATCATACAAATATGTATTCTAGGAAAATGTATTAGTTACATGCATCTGTAATGTGGATAAACTGGCACTGTCCAGGGAAAATTGAGGCGCATAGGACCACTATCATACTATAAATAAATGTGAACATGTATTCTCTACAATTGTGTGCTGTGAATATTATAGAAGCAATGAATGATAACTATTTCATAACACTTTTTTTTTTAGAATTTCATAGTTGCAATAAAATCACAGATGTGGACAAACTCTAAGCATTAAAATACAGTGCATCTGGTTTGCATACAATAACTGATATATAATCTTCATCAAAATAAAGAAAACATAGGGCACATGACTACAAGCGTCCTAGGTTCTTTCGGTTAAACACTTTCTTGCTGCAGAGAAGCAAAGTCATATATAGTATTGTAAGTTATTTTAATACTTTAAAAGTATAGCACCCACGTTTCTTGCCAGCTGTGGAAGGTGGCATCACAAGAAAGTTGTGAAACTGACGTGGTTGTAGAGGAGCTGTGACCCACACCTGTAGGTGATCTGTAATGTGTTACAACATAAATGCGAGTGACACGTAATGCTACAGTATGTTGGCTTGACACATCGGAGAACAGAAATAACTTGATGGAAAATTTCATTGGTGTTTTGTCTTCTAGTAAAAAACATCAGATTTCATATCGGAATACTTACTAGTGCACATTTGCTTTTATATATGGGTAAAACTTGATTTAGAGTTAGGAGCAAGTCCAGCTGCCAAGTGCAGAATTTTTACCTGGCAAATACATTTTTGGCTGCAGGGGGCAAAATGGAAAATGCACAACCTGATTTGTGAGGGGGGGGGGGGCAATACCTAACCTACCCCTGCGATTATGTGATCTGCCTGTGACAGATCACATGATCGCAGGGGGAATGAATCCTCCACCCCTGCGATTGCATCCTGGTGCCTGGCTGTCACGGTGACAGCCAGGCTGAAGACACAGTAGCGAAAACCAGCGGCGGGCCCCCAGGTAAGTATATGGTTCTGTTGCTCAAGGTGGGGGGGCGCTCATCGGGGGGGTCCGGAGGACACGGGGGCCCGTACTGGGCATGATTATTTCTGAATGCGGCCCTGACTGAACATAGCCCTCAAATTGAGACTGTCCTGTCTAAATCAGGACGTATTACATAGTTTTAATCAGAAAATGTATTTTCATTCACATCAGTCCTTGTCCTAGTGGAACCTACATGATAATTTCCCTACCACAGGCACACAGCAAAATATAGACTAGCACCATCTGATAAAATAAACCTTCAAATAGCAGGTTTCACAGATCCACGGTTCACAGTCCACTGCCAGAATAAAGTCCTAGGAACCATCCCACAAATATTCAATAGAATAAAATCCTCTGGCACAGATGGAATCCCAGGGTGAGAGGAAAACAAATACTGAAAACATAGAAGAGTGCTCTCCTGCTTTTTGGTGAGTTTGGTTTCATATTATTCATGAGAATTGTTAACTTACAGTACACACTATGGGCCTCATATAGAGTTAGACATAAGTTTGACTTGTATGCGCAAAAAGCGCATTTTCAAACTGCGCATGCGCAGTAGGCAAGGATACGTCTCCGTCTTCTCTCAGCAAAGTAAAGTAAGGACATGTTAACACTACTAAGTGCTATGCTCAGGGGTATGTAGCAGCAGATACGCCTCTCAGAGACCTATGTGCAAGATTCTGGTGCAAGACCTTGTTGTAGTAAAATTAAATGAAATAAATAATAAAAAAGACAAACAAAAAAAGACTTGCCACCCAAAACCTATCTCTAAGCCTGTGTGAGTGTTTTACTTTTGTTTGTGTATTTGTTGTCCCGATCACCCTATGTAATCATGCCACGTGCTGGCCAGCCTAGAACTGAATTGGCATCATAGCAGGGGGAACCCATGTTGTGGGCATACCTACAACAGTCCAACCAGCCCCAACTGGTAAAGCCTAGTGCTGGTACTAGTAAATTTCAGGTGGGGTGGACCCAATGCTTTTTGCTCCCCGATATTGCTAGTACAAGCCTAGGCTGGCAGCATTGGGGATAGTTAAGCTGTTGGTGGGAGGAAGCACTGGGGTTTTTTTTTTTCATTTATTTATACACTTTAAGCATATCTCGCAACGTGTGCAATTTGTATACTATCCTGAGTTGCACGTATATTTAGATACATTTGGTTCGGAATTCTAAGTTGAGTACAGGATGCTGTAAGGGTAAATTGTGTCCAAGTTTACATGAGACCCTATATTTGTTTTCCTCTTTTCCTGGATTTCCAACAGTGCCTGAGGATTTTATTCTATTGGACACAAACACTAGGGCCAATAAAGTAAGAAGTCAATTAATCTTCATTTATGTCTGAACATTCCAAAACCAAATGTGCCGCGTTTCATACATGAACTGCTTGTATATTTAAAGGTGACCCTTTACTCCTGTACTTACCCATCTGCAGAGGTGTATGTCTTGAATTAGCTTGGATCACTAAAGGATTATGCAGCATACTAGACAATCCCAACTCAATCACACAGTTGCACTAATTGACAAACATTAGATTGGGTAACAGGATATCTATAGACAGTGTAGCTCTATATAAAGTATTTAATTTTATTTTGGCTCTTTTTTCCACCCATAACAAAGATCACATATACTGATCTATTTTACAAAATATGTGACCTGGAAAAAAATATTGGTGAATGCTGAAGCACATATAAAATGTTTCGTTGAGCAACCAATATAAATAAGTTAACTCCACCAACCACACTTAACAGTAATTTATTTCCATACTTGTACTTTATCCTTGAGGTATTTAATTTGACTATAAGGCTGGGCCACCTTAGTTATACCATAGAAGCATCAAAGTTAGTCCCCCTCCCATTTTTTTAATTCTTATCGACCAATATTATAACTTTCAGTGGATGTAAAAATGTTAGCTAAAAACAGCTCAACAAAGTTAAAACAAACATAATCCATCCAGATCAGTCATGTTTCATGCAAGGAAAACTATTACCTTAAATTTAAGACAACTCTTTAGGCATCTACAACTATTGCCAGAAAAAGATGTACGTGCAGTGGTGAGATCTTTGGATCCAGACAAAGCCTTTGATTCTGTGGAATGGAGATATCTGTGGGAGGTACTCCAGTGTTTTGTATTGGAACAGAATATTATCAGTTGACTAAAATTGTTATATTCTGCTCCAACTGTAAGGATATTTGTGAATGGATATATAGTTTTCATTTGGAAAGAGGCATGTGTCAGGGCTGCCTAAAGTCCCCTTCCCTATTTGGTTTAGCTATAGAGCAGGCCTAGCCAACCAATGGCTCTCCAGGTGTTGTAAAACTACGAGTCCCAGCATGCTTTTCCATTAGATAGCTACTCATTTCTCTGGCAAGGTATGCTGGGACCTGTAGTTTCACAACACCTGGAGAGCCACACGTTGGCCATGCCTGATATAGAACCTCTAGCATGTATGCTAAGAAGTAATTTGGATATAGATAGCTAAAAAAAGGGGAAATAAGAAATGTTTTTGCATTATATGCTGATGATACGTTGTTTCTTGCTGACACATGCAATTCTTTAAAGACATTTCTAAAAGTATTTGATGAATATGGACATTTTCATGTCTGATGACCATTTGGGCAAAGTCTAATATTTTCTTAATCAATTGTAGTATCTCTTCTAGTGTTTGGATCATGGAATATGCTTAGTCCCATTTGACATAATTTTACTTGCGCCTTCCACCCCTGCCACAGTTCATATATCTGAATATAAGTATGAAATCCCCATATTTTTCTAGTCTGCTAAAGACTGGAATGGACTCATTTTGGACTATAGATATATATATATATATATATATATATATATATATATATATATATATATATATATATATATATATATACACATAACAAATGTACAGTTGTTGTCAGCTCTTATCCTTAACACTGCATACCTGTGTGTATTTAGAAACATGAAAACATGAGGTGTTAGTTCATATTTTGACCAAAACATTTAAGCCTGCATCCCAGCGTCAACAGCACCTCTGTCACGGGCACTAGGAGTCTTTGCCCAGGATATCACCAGATGATGGACTTACCAGAGTAATATAGCTGGTACTATGGTTCTCTGGTAGCAGGGTGACAACGGAACAGGAGAGTCAGCAGATGGTGAGAGAATGCTCAAGGAAAGTCTATGACTAGCAGCAACTGGTAATGAGTAGATGTATATACACGAGGAACCAGATGGACAAGTAAACGTGAGGAAAGTCAGTGGTCTGCGTATAGCAAGTTGTACCACTGCTATAGTGAGGAGGAATGTCCAGGAGTAGCGAGGAGGTAGTGAGAGTCAGCGGTCTGCGTATAGCAAGTTTTACCGCTATCTATAGTGAAGGAATGGAATCCAGGTGAAAGTAGGTAACGGGGAAGTCAGTGGTCTGCGTATAGCAAGTTGTACCACTGCTTATGTGAGAGGATACTTGAAAGCAGGTGTCACAGGGAACAGGAGTCAGTGGTCTGCATCAGCAAGATGTACCACTGCTATATATATGTGAGGAGGGGCACGAGGAGATGAATGTAAAGCAGAGTATACACGGGGCACACAGAACTTGATCCCATGAGGATATCCACAATACAACAATAACTGACAAGCGCTGCTTGAAGTATACAAAGTCACAATGGCTATCCAGGCAATAGCAAACAAAGTCAATGGTAACAATAGCTTCAGTGGATAGGAGGCTCCGGAGAACAACACAACTCAGTCCAGATGGATATGCAATACAAAAGCAAAGTCAATGTAAAGTATGCAGGCTGTCAGAGAGACGTGCAGGGATACCTGAACGGCTGAAGGTCGGCAGGAATTGAGACCACTGGAGGGAGGAAGCGGGAATCAGGTTGGTGCAGCGCACGACAGGTAATCCAGAATCAACAAAGCAATACTCAGGAAGCAGTAGTAAGTGAAACTGGAAACTTGATGAACACTGGAGAGTTGAGACAATCTGGAACTCTGTAGTAGTAACGGAGGCAGCGGAGAGATGACACGATAAACACTGGAGAGTTGAGACGATCTGGAACTCTGTAGTAGTAACGGAGGCAGCGGTGAGCAGACACGCTGAACACAGGAGAGTTGAGACGAACTGGAGTCCGGTCGTAGTAGCAGATAGGAATCAGCTGAGTGCAGGCACGATGAACACAGGAGAGTTGAAACGAACTGGAGTCCGGTAGTAGTAGCAGATAGGAATCAGCTGAGTGCAGGCACGATGAACACAGGAGAGTTGAAGTGGTCTGGAAACCAGAATAGCAGTAAACAGGAATCAGCAGGAGCTGAATACACGAGGAAACACAGGAACACCTTCAGAGGCTCATGGGGAATGAGACTCCAAGATCAGGCAACCAGGTAATGATCACAGGTGGTTTAAATAGGGAGGGTTGCCTGATCATCCAATCAATTAAAAGCAACAGGTACTGAAGGTTTGATAAGGGCTGCACATGCGCAGACCCTCAGGAAGGCGGACGGCCACGGTTCCTGAACACACGGGAAATGGCACTCACAGTCCGGTGAGTGACAACCTCATTGTATGCAGATCCTACACCCACCTATATGCTTCACACACCATTAACATGCAGTTAAAATCAGATGCACTCACCTCCCAGTTATAGGGGCTTACATCTAGCAATGGCTGGCTATATATATTGTGGCAAGAGCTCCCTTCTTGTGACCCAGGCACCCTCAGGTGATCCACACATGGACAACCTCTTGCTTGTATTAAGTGCTTTTATTGTTCCATCACAATAAACACAGCATCACTTCTTTATCGGGATGACAATACACAACCTACCTCTTACAAGTACCAGCTTCCCTTTCTGGTCACCGGCCACTAGCTGGCATTGGTCACAATGCACAACCCAGGTTTTTATACACGAGACTCCTCCTTCAGCCTTACCTTGACAGACAAGCGACACTCCCACTTTGCCTTTAAAAGGAGTTCCCTGAGGTTGGTCAGTAACTACTCTTGATTGCAGACACATTGTCAGCCTTGTTGTTAGCTGTGGAAAAGAAACTGAAAGCATGTAAGTAAAAATCACATTTTAAACTTCAGCTTGGTGACCCATGTATCACACCTGTATATCTCTGAACCTAGGTTTACTGCTATACCTGTGTGTAACCTGATCTGTAACTGTTTACCTGCAAATTGTCAGCCAAATAGCTTTCTCCTTTCTTAGAGGACTGTGCAAACCCCTCTCTTTGTTACAATATATTTGGCATGGTGAAAATCAGGAGTACAGGGGTAAATATATGGAGCCTAACTAATTATATTAAAGGAAATATAGGAATAGTTGCAGTTTTTCCTATTTTCTCTAAATAAAGTCAAAACAATAAAAATATATTCCCATACATGTATAAATAATGATGAATATTCCTGTGGGTTCTTCTCCCCAATAATACTAGCCATTGTTATGAATGCCTGCAACTAATTCCAAAAGTCTTTGGAACTTGATTCTAAGCCCATTCTTCACCCCTACTTTACCCTTATTATCGATTTCACAACAGAGTGTTAGAAGTATGTAGCATAGTGACCATCTCTATATACAGTATATCCCCTGTCCAAATTCTGCTTTTTACACCCATGGCAAAAGGTAAGTGCGGAGCTTCCCCTTAATTATTCTAGGAATTTGCTCCCTAAGCTCCTGACCCCTTTCTTTCTCTAGTACCTGCTGTGTTACTGGCATCACTGTACCTGCCCATGACCATACAACTGCAGCTAGACCCCCTAAAAGCAAAGGGGATGAACTCACCCTTAATATTTATATTTGCCAATGCAATCCTTAAGAAACAATTCTTAATATATAATTGAATTATAAATTTCAACAATTACTTGGGTGGTGCTCCCCTACCATGTATAACTAATAGAAATTAATTAGCGAAAGAAAAAGAAAGAAAGAAAGCATGGAATATAAATAGGGGCACTATTGGAGTGATAGGGTAATTTTTAAAAATAAATACTTCATTGGATATATATTAAAATGATCCCTAAATGGCCAATGAGCCACCAGTAGTGAAATATTTAAAAACAAAAATGAACAGTGACAAAAGTGCAAGAATGTGTGATTAAATATGTCAGCTGCTGCTGCCCCGCCTCGATATGTTGGATATAAGTTAGTGGTGAATCAATAATCACAATAGTAAATTGTTATAGAATCCTAAACAGTTAATCTCTCAATATAGATTATATAATCTCCTTTAATGTCCTAATTGATATAATATAACAAGATGCCAGTTTGCAATAAAAAAAACTCCTCTTCCCATGAATGTCTGCTGTAGTTTTTGCACCGCTTTGGGGTTGAGCAACTGAAGGTGAATGGCCTCTGTATGTTGACTACGTTCCTCTAACACCCCATGTTGTGTAAGTATTGCTCATGGTGCATCTCTCAATGTGTCATTGTTAATACCTAATATAGGCTGCAGTTTCTCACCTGTGCTGATTGCTGTCCCGGCCAGCTGTCACTTGAAGTCACTGCTCTCCCTTCACTACTACCTCAGTGTCCTAGCAAGCTCACTTCATTCCCCTGTTTGTAAAGTATGCACCTCTGTTTCAACTACTACTGAAGACATCTGTGAAGAGAAAAGACAGCCAACAAAAAGTGTGCATGCAATTATTATCCTATCTCATATTATTACTTCTCCTTTACAAGCACATAAATTTACTAACCATGGTATCTTCTGCGAACTTGCAGTACACCTCTTGGGTATTAAAGACTGAATGCCCATAGGGCTTCAACACACTGACAGCTTAGTTCCTCCCGCTTACTGGTTCTCTAAACTGGTTCTACACCATAGCCCAGAGTCTGTGATCTCTTTTGACTTCTTCCTTACTCCAGACCCATATTTTACCTGCCTCCTAGTTAAACACTGACAAACCTCTTAGACATGCCTCCCAACATTGTCTATTGTTTTTGAAGTGCTAGGCTGCCCCATACTCTCCTCCCGTCCAAATAATTTCATTACCGTGCATACCATACAGAGCAACAGTGGACAGAATTTCGCCCAACTTGCCCACCAATCGGAATAAAACTGTACAGGGTACAGATAATTTCCCCAATGGGGCCACTGTCCAACAGCTCCTCCCCCTTTTTATAGGTGATGGGGCCAAGATTGTGTACTAAGGGTGTACGGGATGTCCGGTTGTATGCCTTCCCAGACTTGTTCTATATTGGGCTGCCTGGACATGCCTGAAAGGAGGAACACTTCTCCTCTTCTACAAGACCCATACACTGTAGCTCTTCATGCTGTCTGTTTGCTCCTTAGCCCCGTGACTGTAGATGACTCCCTTCCATCCTTCTCACCTCCCTTCATTCCTCTTCCGCAGGACCTGTGGAGGCTTCTGGTAAGCAGACAGCTACAGCTTCTAGAGATAAGGTAAGTGTTCTTATTAATATACTGGTGTGTATGTAAATTGATAATATGCTGTAGGGTGTATGTGTGTGTGGTAATCATATTGTGGGGTCTGGTGTGTGTTTATGTAAAATATTATCATATTGTAGGGACTTGTGGGTCCCCTCTTGTATTCAAGTGCCCCTCCTGCTTCTCTGCCCCTTCCCAGCTTCCGGGCACCACATCTGCCACACACTCCCTTCCTTGCTTCCAGACACCCCATCTGTCATACTTTCTTTTCTAGCGTTCAGGTTCAGACACCCCATCTGCCATACTCCCCCTTCCCTGCTTCCCGGCACCCCATATGCTGCCCTCCCCATCCCTGCTGCCAGACACCCCAACTGTCACACTTCACCTCCCTGCTGCCACACTTGTCCTCGCTGCCATTTACCCCATGCTGATAATGGCTCTGCCAAGACATTTCTCCTCACTTCTGTCTGACATCTCCTTCGCTGACTTATTCACTGACTTGAGTCCAGCAGCAAAGGATTTTAAAAAAGCATTTCATCTGGAAGAAGCAGCGCAGCATTGACGAGCTGTAATGTACTAGAAGAAAAAGTAAACTTTATTTCTCCCTCTAGTGGATCATCTCTTGGTGCTGGTCATGCTCCTTCAGCAGAAAGCCGTATTTCTAATCACTTCCTCACATATACCGCTATCTACCACTCCTATCGTAATGCTCAGTACACTGCCAATAAAGCAAATTTCCAATCTCTCATCTATGCTCAGGCTTCTAAACCCAAACACTTTTTAATACATTTTAATCACTTCTTAACACTTCCATTCCAACACCTCTGACTACCATCAATGTCCAAGATATTGCTTCCTTCTTCAGTGACAAGGTTGATCAGACATGAAATGATCATCTTCATCAACCAACAACCTACTCAATTCCTTCCCTGCACCAGTTGGCACCTTCTCTTCATCTGATCCCACAAATGAAGATTTAAGTATTTACTCTCTGTCTTATCAAGCCTATACCTTCACAAATCAGTTGATTGCTGTCGCTTGGGCTCATCCCAGCCTTAACTAAACTTCACCTCAAGCGCTTCCTTTTCTCAAACAACCTATTAGACCCTCTACAATCAGGCTTTCAGGCCCTCTACAGTCAGGCCCCCCCTGTGTGGCAATCTCTCTCTTCTCTCCCCCTATGTGGCATCCTCTCTCTGCCCCCCCGTGTGGCATCATCACTCTGCCCCCCTCCTGTGTGGGATCCTCTCTCTGCCCCCCCCCCCGTGTGGCATCATCACTCTGCCCCCCTGTGTGGCATCCTCTCTCTTCTCTCCCCCCTGTGTGGCATCCTTTCTTTTCTTCCACCCCCCCCCCTCTTTGTGGCATCCACTCTCTTCCGCCCCTTTCGCGTTTTCTATGTGGCATCCTTTTTCTCCCCCCCCCCTTGTTTTAGTGTACTTACCTTTTCATCTTCTTTTCTCTTCTTGCTGTCTTTTGCTTTCTTCTTCTGTTGTTCACTCCTCGGACCCGATTTGACAGTGCAGTGATGTGATCTATTGGATGGTTCCTGGGGAGGAGCCAGCCACCAAGAAGCCTGTCACCGTGCACTGACTGCCCTGGACCGATCCGGCCCATCGGCCCTTCTGGCATTTGCCAGAAGACCCAGATGGCCAGTCTGGCCCTGGGACAGGGCCATAGAGTGAAACGTAATCCCTCCCCTAGTGGCACTCTTCGTGAATCTAGGTTGGGCATTCGACAATTGCAGAGAGTGGGGAGGCTTAGGAGTAGCCATAACCCAGTGTCTGATTTAAATGTATTTATACGTATCTTTGAGTGTGCTAACAAAGCGTTCTACAAAAGAGCAAAAGGGCGTTTGAGATCCTGGGCAAAGAGATCCTTTAGAGAGATCAACCCCATGGAAAGCCATGTGGACAGGTTCAAATTAGGTATAAGCTTAGACTCTCATTCACTTTTCAAATGTATGGATAAGGATAGCCATGTTATAGGTATATATAATACCCCTGTTGAGTGTTTAAGATAGTTAACATTACATGTACAGTAGGGCATTTTCAGGATTTTTAAAGGGGGATCTCCAAAATATTCCTGAAATGATGTGTTAGTGTGGACTATGTATAAATATAAATAGGTCGGAGTCAGAAGAAGATGTGGAAGTATAGCATACCACTGTAAACCAGCCCCACACGTATATGTATGTATACAAACACACACATACAGTCATGGACATAAGTTTTGAGAATGACACAAGTATTGGTTTTCACAAAGATTGCTGCTTCAGTGTTTTTAGACCTTTTTGTCAGATGTTGCTTTTGGTATACTGAAGTAAAATTACAAGCATTTCATAAGTATCAATGTCTTTTATTGACAATTGACCTCTACAATTCCCCCTGGCATGCTGTCCATCAACTTCTGGGCCACATACTGACTGATGGCCGCCCATTCTTTCCTAATCAATGATTGGAGTTTGTCAGAATTTGGGATTAAGTCTGGGGAGTTTCCTGACCATTAATCACAAGGTTTTCAAGCAGTCTCTGAAAACCCACCACTTCAGGCAAGCTCATACTATTCCTCAACCACCCTCTTAACCTCACTAGGTTACCTACCCTATTACCACACAAGTCACACAAGACAACAACCCTCTGACCCCCTGACTAATGTTGCGGTGTGACTGGATCATATAGCATACTAATCATTCTTTGCCTTTGCAATCTGGCTGGACCTAAATGCAATATGTAGCGTTAACCTTATGTATCCGACTCTCATTGACCTATAGATTGTAAGCTTGCGAGCAGGGCCTTCTAACCTCTTTGTCTGTTTTACCCAGTATTGTTTAACACTGTGTTTGTCCCCAATTGTAAGCACTATGGAATTTGCTTGTGCTATATAAATAAATATTGATGATGATGTTGATGTATGCATCACTAGAAGGGTGCGTGTGCCACATAATACAATACTGCGCAAAGTTTTTAGGCAGGTGTCTAACCTCTTCAATTCCACAAAGGCCTATGGCAGGATCTGCTATAGCTGGGCATGCACATTGGCTCCATTTCAGCCATCAAGGCCTGTATTGCAGCAGCTTGAATGTATAGGAAACCAGTTGTGATGCTTCTCTGTAGAATCAATACCGCGGCCATGAGCACTGGTCACTCAGAAGTCATATTAAAGTGTCATATTTGTTTGTTACAATTTGTTATAACATTTGATTATTTTAGATTGAAATTCCTGCTGATCTTTTTATTACATGTATTGTGTAAACTTATTACTGAAATTATGGGTAATGTCTGGCCCTTTTGAAGGTTAGAGGGGAAGTGCAGTTATGTGAGGCCCTAGAAGTGTATCAGGTTTCCCATCACAGTCTTAGTCATGCTTAGAGGCTAGTTCCAGTTCTATTTATATAGCAATAGATTCTCTATGGCTTTAGCATTTTTTTAAAAAAAAGATAATGTCCCAAATCCTAACGACCTGCTTGCTACACTATAAAAAAAAGAACTTTTGGCACCCGACGACAAAACTGTAGAAGTGATAAGCAAATTGGAGAGGTGTACACAAAGAAATAACCACTCACTAAACAGGTCAGTCTAATCTGCATTGCCTCAGGATGCACTATGGCAAGCCAGTGGAGACAGTGTGATGCTCTGGGTAATGTTCTGCTGGGAAACATTGGGTCCTGGCACTCATGTGGATTTTACTTTGACACATACCAACTAACTAAACATGGCTGCAGACCGTTATGGCAACAGTCTTCCCTGAGGGCAGAGGGCTCTTTCAGCAGAATAATGTGCCCTACCTCCCTACAAAAATTGTTCAGGAATGGTTTGAGGAAGATGACAAAGAGTTCATGGTGTTGACTTGTTTTCCAAATTCCCCACATCTCAGTTTGATTGAGCGTCTGTGGTTTATGCTGGAAAAATTAGATAGAGCCATGGAGGCCCCACTTTGTAACATATAGGACTTAAAGAATCTGCTGCTAACGTGTTGGTGCCAGATACCACAGGACACCTTCAGAGGTCTTGTAGGGTCCATGCCTCGATGGGTCATAGCTGATTTGAAAGTAGAAAGGGGACCTACACAATATTGGGCAGGTGGTTTTAATGTTGTGGCTGATCAGTGTATATTATAAAGATAAATCGCAGATTAAGGATTTCGTCAGATGAACTACAGTGTGACAGACATTTACACAGTTGGAAATGTTCAGGGAAAACGAAAGGATAAAAGTAGAGTTCCTGGAGCAACAAACCACAATGAAAAATGAAAAAGACTATAATGGTGTGTACATAGCTGGTGCCTGTAGCATTTACTGTAAGCCTCCAGGGGCATTTCATGGAGAACATGGGCCTGACTTAGGGCTAAAACACCTATTTAAACAAACCCTTTGTTATTTTTTGAATAGCGGAATGTGTTAGTACAATTAGATATTAGAATTTTTGTGAACTTAAGACAGCATACTCTATGCTGTACCACAAAACATTTACTACACAGGACTCCACTGGAACTTTTGAATTCATTGTCATTAAAAACTGCATCTCCAACAATTCTGGGTTTAACAATAGCAGAGCCATGATCTTTATACTACAGCTGAGAGTTCTTCAGAAGCTGAGAGTCTTCTTCACAACCTAACAACTAAATATGTCTTTATCGGCTTGTGTGACATCTTGGTAGTTTTTGGCAGTTTTTGTTGTAGCCAATCTGACTGGGTTTTTTTGTTACAGTTAATTGTTTTTTTTAAAAAAGTTCCCTCTCCTAATATCTTTATATGGAGAATGTTACAAATAATAGGTTACTATTTTGTGTATAATTCACAATTAGCAGGTTCTTTTTGCGGTTTATCTTTTTAGCGACTATTATAACAATAGGAATCTTACTAAACTACCTGTAGCCCTTTGCGATCTGTTAGTCGTGTTTTTTACCCAACTTTATTGTGATAATGAATTGTAACACAGGGGATGTAACATAGCATACAGTGTCTTCTTGGTGTTCAGAAATGCTTGAAATTGTTAGATAGACTAAAAAATTGTAGCTAAACATGGGAAAGAAGAACAGGCTCAAGCTTAAATAGTTACTTTTAAATAGTATACAATTTTAAACTTTCCCTTTGTTCACTGTTCAATTTTGACCACATATCTCTTAGATGTATTAGTTCCTATGACTTCTCATAGACTTCAGATGCCTCTTTCAGTTCATCATGATCCCACCTCATAGCTAGTGCCCATTTTGCTAGGGTGAGACTGTTGCACAAGGGATTTTTGTTGACAAACCACAGGACTACTTTAGATCTGAAAAAAGGACATGTCTTTTTGTGGCCGTCCACATCCATCCCATGTTATTTGAAGAAGGAAATGTTCTGCTTTTCCCCATAGAGATCAATGAACCCGTGTGGTGGCATCTATCTTCCAGAAGATAGAAAACCAGATATAGCATGGATGGATTAAAATCACATGTGTACACTTGGGGGTATATTTACTAAACTGCGGGTTTGAAAAAAGTGGAGATGTTGTCTATAGCAACCAATCAGATTGTAGTTATCATTTATTTAGTAGTCTACAAAATGACAGCTAGAATCTGATTGGCTGTTATAAGCAACATCTCCACTTTTTCAAACCTGCACTTTAGTAAATATACCCCTTAGTCTTAGTCTTTCCTTCCTCAACTCTTAGATTGGCCTATGTTAACCTTTATCTTCTTTTTACATGTGTTTTTTTCTTTAATAAACTGAGTTATCATTCTTTCAGCTACCCTTGTTTCGCTCTACATTAGAATTTCAGGATCCACAAGTAAATATTTCTCTTCCCATTTCAGGAGCATTTACTAATAAAAATAAAGGAAAAACAGTGCAAAATAAAATTTTAAATATATTTATTAGGTTTTTTTTTTAAATTAAAACATACAATTTTTATTCTGCATAATACAATAGGAAAATTAGTATTAATCTTACAAATGTGTTCAATAGGAGAACCAAGATAGTGGATACCCCTGGACTCACGAAGAGTCATCCTTCAGCACTCAGGAGAGGAAAAACCCCCTATGGAGGAAACCTCTGGGGAACCATGGCTGCAAGGACTGCCCTTCCCTCTGGGCGTTAAGGGGCTATGCAGAGACAAATTACTAAACTTTAGTCAAAATATATATATGTGAAGGTGAAATGTTTGTTGAACATATGAAGGTGAAATGTTTGTTGAACATATGAAGGTATAATGTTTATGATGTTGCTCATTAAAGTAGGATTGGCTGAGCTAATTGGTAAGATGGATGTCCCGATGTTCTCCCACTACCCAATTTGTAATATTCACAAACGTGCACAATTTGCACTTTTTTCATTGCAATAAAAGTGGCATCCTCTGCTAGAACCGCACCTCTTAGAATATCCAAACAAGCTCAGGTTCAAAATTTAGGGTAATCAAGCTCCAAGTCTGCAGGCACATCCATATGAGGTTGTAAAGGAGCGATCGCTCCTGGCCACGCCTCCTGATGATGCGGGAATGGCCATGGGAATCGCTGAGGGATTCCCATTAATGTCTGGTGTGTCTTTAGACACACACTGCGCAACCGCCGAGCAGAGTAATGAATTCCATGGCCAGCAACTGCCGCAGCATCCTCAGACGTGGACTGCGCATGTGCTGATAGGCTCGTGCACAGTACAGGATATGAACTGGATTCCTGTCAGGAAAGCATGGGCTTTGTAGGCTTTAAAAAGTCTCCAAGCCCAGGCAGCGCACACACCTCTTTGGACCCCCTACATTACACTACAAACAACATACCTGGCTCCTGGTCATGCTTCCCTGTGCACTCTGCATCTTCTAAAGCTATTAATGTACTGTATCTATACTAAATATATCCTATCTATACTACCCTGCAATTACACCTCCACCACCTCTACAAACTATAACACGGTATTCTAAACTGTAGTTTACACCTATCTTTAAACTTCATTTATAACACTGAACTATCTACATTGTAACTTACTCCTATCCATAAACTATACTGTACTACACATCCTATCTGTACTGTCCTGCAATCTATCTATACTGTAATTAACTCATATCTATAAAATATAACACTAATACTAATCTGCAATCTACATACTGTACCTATACCAGCCTGCAATATATATACTGTAACTATACTGGAATGCAATCTAGATTATGTACTGTAACATTAACTACATACATTATCCTGATCCTGCCATATACTATCTGCATTCTGTCTACACTATCCTCAAATACATATTCTATTCATACCATCCTACAATCAATATAACACTGCACTATATACTGTAACATATACCATGCAATCTATTCATACCATCCTACAATATATACAACACTGTATTAGATACTGTAACTTATATCATATTTATTCATACAATCCTACAACCTATATGTACTATATCTACTATAATCTGTAACTATATCATGCATACTATTCATACAATCCTACAATCTTTACAACACTGTACTATATAATGTAACTTATAGCATGCAATCTGGTCATATATATATATATATATATATATATATATATATATATATATATATATATATATATATATATAAATATATAAAAATATAAATATATAATATAAATATAAATATATATATATCTATATAACACTGTACTATATACTATAAATTATATCCTACAATATAACATTTATTCATACTATTCTACAATCTATATAACACTGTACTATATACTGTAACTTATTTCATGCAATCTATTCATACAATCTATAAAACATTCTACTTTAATATATATCCTACAATATATTTTCTCATACTATCCTACAATTTATATAACACTGTACTATAAACTGTAATTTATATCCTGCAAAATAACATCTATTCATACTGTCATACATTCCATATAACAATAAAATATATACTGTAAATTATATCATGCAAGTTATTCATACTATTCTAAAATCTATATAATACTGTACTATAATCTGTAACTTATATCATGCAATACAACATCTATTCATACTATCATACATTCTATATAATACTATACTATATACTGTAACTTATTTCATGCAATCTATTCATACAATCTATATAACATTCTACTTTATACTTTAATTTATATCCTACAATATATTTATTCATACTATCCTACAATTTATATAACACTGTACTATGTACTGTAACTTATTTCATGAAAACTGTGCATACTATTATACAATCTATATAACACTGTACAATACACTGTAACTTATATCTTGCATTCTGGTCAACCTAGACTACAATCTATATATGACTGTATTATAAAATGTTACTTATTTCATGCAATCTATTCATACTATCATACAATCTATATAACTGTACTATAAACTGTAATTTATATCCTGCAAAATAACATCTATTCATACTGTCATACATTCCATATAACAATAAAATATATACTGTAAATTATATCATGCAAGTTATTCATACTATTCTACAATCTATATAATACTGTACTATAATCTGTAACTTATATCATGCAATACAACATCTATTCATACTATCATACATTCTATATAATAATGTACTATATAATGTAACTTATATCATGCAAGTTATTCATATTTTCCTACAATTTATAAAACACTGTACTATGTAGTGTAATTTATACCCCGCTATCTATTCATACTATCCTACAAGCTATATTACACTATACTAATAGACTGTAACTTATATCATGCAATCTATTCATAATATCCTACAATCTATAAAACATTGTATTAGATACTGTAACTTATATCATGCAATCTATTATAGTATCCTACAATCTATACAACACTGTATTAGATACTGTAACTTATATCATATTTATTCATACAATCCTACAACCTATATGTACTATATGTACTATATCTACTATAATCTGTAACTATATCATGCATACTATTCATACAATCCTACAATCTTTACAACACTGTACTATATATTGTAACTTATAGCATACAATCTGGTCATATTATCATACAATCTATATAACACTGTACTATATACTGCAACTTATTTCATGCAATCTACTCACACTATCCTACAATATATATAACACTGTACTATATACTGTAACTTATTTCATGTAATCTATTCATACAATCTATATAACAATATACTTTATTCTTTAATATATATCCTACAATATATTTTTTCATAGTATCCTACAATTTCTATAACACTGTACTATGTACTGTAACTTATTTCATGCAATCTATGCATACTATTATACAATCTATATAACACTATACAATACACTGTAACTTATATCTTGCATTCTGGTCAACCTATACTACAATCCATATAAGACTGTAGTATATAATGTAACTTATTTCATGCAATCTATTCATACTATCGTACAATCTATATAACACTGTACTATAAACTGTAATTTATATCCTGCAAAATAACATTCATACTATCATACATTACATATAACAAAATATATACTGTAAATTATATCATGCAAGTTATTCATACTATTCTAAAATCTATATAATACTGTACTATAATCTGTAACTTATATCATGCAATACAACATCTATTCATACATTCTATATAATACTATACTATATACTTTAACTTATTTCATGCAATCTAATCATACTATCATTCAATCTATATAACACTGTACTATATACTGTAATTTATATCCTGCAATATAACATCTATTCATGCAATCATATACTCCATATAACACTGTAATATTATATATTGTAACTTATATCATGCAATCTACTCACACTATCCTGCAATGTATATAAAACTGTAGTATATATGTGGAGGGACAGAAGACGCTGGAGCCGGTGCCCGTGAAGAGGGCGAAGATATCCGGCAGCGCTGTGCCCCTGGAGGGGCTGAAGAGGTCCCCGATGGTGCCCAGCTACAAGAAAGAAGAGGAGAAGTACTCACCCGTCCATCGATCCAGCGGCGGTGAGTATAACTTCTTTTTTGCAGGTCCTGTGCGCGGGGGAAGGATGAGCCAATCAGGGCTCATCTTTCCCCGCTGGCCAATCAGCGGCCGGATGCGCGAGCCAATCGCGGCTCGCGCCCGGCCATTCAAAAGATTGGCGCCGACGCGAGCCAATCAGCGCTCGCGCCGGCGGATGACGTCACGCCGGCGACTATATAAGTCGCCGGGTGGCGCCATTTTGCCAGAAGTCCGTCGGCGGGGAAGAGAGAGGACGTCTCTCCACGACGTCGAGCCAGAAGACCAGCGGCAGCGGCGGCAGGGGGCCCTTGTAAGGGCCGTGAGCTACCCTGCCGCCAGAAGACTTCTATCAAGGCACCGGAGCGGAGATCGTCGGCGGGGAGCCCTTGTCAGGGCTGAGAGCGCCCCCGCCCCAGCTGCAAGTGGAGACCCAGCGCCGAAGCGGAGAAGAGGCGCCGCCGGCTGGAGGGTCTGGAAGACCCGCAGAAGAAAACAGAAGACGGCGTGTCAAGTTGAGTATCCTGCGCAGAGCAGGTAAGTATACTCAACGTAAATTCGGGCACTAGGCCCGTGGGCACAGTCGGGCACAAGGCCCGTTGGCACTCTATAGTAGGGGCACAAGGCCCAGGGACCTGGGCACTAGGCCCCAACGTGGTAGTGGGCCAGTAGGCCATTAGTATATCTATATAAAGGGGACAAGCCCCTGTTAGTTAGAGAGGGGGACTCTGAGCCCCAGGTACAAGGGCACAAGGCCCTTAGGTAGTTAGTGGCCTAGAGGCCATAGGAAGGCCATAGGGCCTAGTTAGGGGCTGGTAGCCCATCTCCTATTAAGGGCACAAGGCCCTCAGTTAGTAAGGAAGGCCACAGGCCTCAGGCAGGGGCTAGGACCCCTAGGTAGTAGGGCACAAGGCCCTAGTGAGTGGGCTCAGAGCCCTGGGTTAGAGAGGGGGCTGAGGCCCATTAGTCAGAGCAGAAGGCTCTGTGTGTAGCTGGGCAGAGACCCATGGTGTGTAGGGCCTAAGGCCCTGGTGGTGTGAGGTAGAGGCGTGGGAGCCTCGTGAGAGTAGGCGCGGTCCTGTGTGAGGTGAGCACACGTGGTTAGGAGGTACGGTCGAGCGTAGGCTCCCGTGGTGCTGTAGCAACCTGCTGGTTGGCTAGCAGCGGTGTGTTCGGGTAAGTAGCGGCAAAGTACTGTAGACTGTATCTATTTATTCTGTCTGTGTGGCGAGTGTAGTTTACATTACAGTATTTTGGTGTGCTTTCTAACTGTGTCCAGGGGCAAGACGTCAGGCCCCCATTAAAGGTAGGCTCTTGTTTCCTGTGGTTTTCCTGTGCTAACCCGTGCTGTGTGGGGACAAGTGTAAGTAACAGCATACACATAGTCAGGGGAGAACACATGTAGTTTCCCTGTCCCTTAGGTCCCCGGGGTCACACTGGTACCCAGAGGGGGGTGGCTGAGTGAGTTGGTGGCAGTACAGCACACCTTGAGGCAGTTCCAGGGGCGGCCGTGGTTCTGATCAAGGGTCCTCAAGGCCGGTTCCGTGCAGGTGGACCTGTGGTTCCGGACGAAGGGACACGTGTGAGATACCCGAGTACAGGCAGTCGGGCGGTTCAGTTCGATCGGCTGTTCCGTGCGGCAGTCGGCCCGCGGGTTAGTGTGCTGTTTTACTGAGCCTCAGCCGGGCTTAAAGAACCCGTACTTAGGGCCTGTGTGTGACTCCATAGCAAGAAGGCAGCTTCTTGGTAAGACCTGGGTGAGGGGGTTAGGAACCGCCCTCCGGTTTAGGCTGTGAACACCGGCTGGTGTTCCCCGTAGCGTGTAACTAGTAGTCCCGTTAGTGCACCACATCTAGTTAGTCCTAGTGTTTGACGTAGTTGCGTTGCCGACCATTAGAACGTTGTTAGGGTCGGGTCGCCGTTTGTAGTTAGTCCAGTTTGTGGGTGCCATCTTAGTTCACGGAGAGCGTAGAGGGAGGCTGTGTGTCTTGTCATCCGCAGGAGTCGGGAAGGTGCAGGAGAACCGGATCGGAAGTGGGAGTGTCCCGGTGAGTATCACGCTCGATTCCCCCTTTCGGTTAGGCCCTCACCGGCAGGTGTGTGAGGCACTTGAGGCGGGATTAGTCCTCGGATTAGTCTTGGCCTTCAGTGCCTGTAGTCCCCCGCGTCTTGGCAAGAATAAACTGAGGAGGCGGCAAGGAGTTTGGACTGACCGTGTCCTTGTGCTTTGCCGTAGTCTCGGACAGCCCTTACCTGGTAGGCACGGCCGTAATCTCTGTCTCTATCTCAGAGGGACGTGATTGGAGGTGACTGCGGCTGCGGATCTGCTGGGATAGGATCGCAGCTGGGAAAGTGGAAGCGGACTGGAGGTGACCATCGTTTACAAGGTAAATTCTTTTGTGTGCGTCTGTCCCTGTCTTTTCCCCGCAGGGGGCGTTACATTTTGGCGTAGTCGGCAGGATCAACGATGGCTCATCGGGGGATCATTCCGCTGTACGAGGGATACAGCTGTGTTATCTCTCGTGACGAAGTGGCAGCGTTCACGAAGCAAATCCTGGAACGTTGTGAGACAAGGAAGAAGAAGAGCAAAGGTACTAAACGGCAACCGGTGGAAGAAATGCTGTGCTGGAAGTGTGGGTTGCCTGGACACTTCGCATACCAGTGCCCAGTTGCCGAGGAGCTCTTTGATGAATGGGAGGACGAAGAAGTCTCCGATGAATGGGAAGACGTAGAAGTCTTCGAGTGGAAGGACGAGGAAGCCGTCCATCCATGGTCTCAAGAGAAGTCGGAATCTGGAGGGAAGGATCGGCAGAGCCTGCTGACTGTTGGATCGCAGGTGATCGTCCCGTCCAAGCAAGATTCGCGACAGGAATACCCGCGTCAGCCGGATGCTGGAGCTGGGGTATTGGAGACGTCGGATACGTCAGACGACTTGTCCGTGGCTGTGGAAGAGTTGGTCCCTGAAGACGAAGGGAGAACTGAGCAGACCCTCCACGGGGCAACGCTGTGTCCGGAGACATGTGAAGATGTCTGCCCGGTGGTACCTGAGAGGATGGAAGCCATCAGTACCCCGGAAGAGAGAGCTGCTGAAGAAGTACTGCCTGACGAAGACTGTACTTTAGAGAGCGCAGCTGGAGAGTGGTGGATGTTATCACCTTCTGAAGAAGCTTCCCGCACAACCGAGGAGGTATCGGACGGATGGGAGGTTCCGGCAGGTGCTGAGGAAGAGACTCCCTGGATACCGACTTCGGGCGAGGAAGTTGCCAGGATGGTGTGGATCCTGCGCGAGAGGGCTTTACCGCGAAGGACCCGGTGGACGCAAGTCAGGGATGCCGGTAAGCGACCCTTGGAGGTGGACGTAGAGGAGAAGACGTTGATTGTGGGGACCACAATGGAAAAAGGCGGCGGAAATGTGGAGGGACAGAAGACGCTGGAGCCGGTGCCCGTGAAGAGGGCGAAGATATCCGGCAGCGCTGTGCCCCTGGAGGGGCTGAAGAGGTCCCCGATGGTGCCCAGCTACAAGAAAGAAGAGGAGAAGTACTCACCCGTCCATCGATCCAGCGGCGGTGAGTATAACTTCTTTTTTGCAGGTCCTGTGCGCGGGGGAAGGATGAGCCAATCAGGGCTCATCTTTCCCCGCTGGCCAATCAGCGGCCGGATGCGCGAGCCAATCGCGGCTCGCGCCCGGCCATTCAAAAGATTGGCGCCGACGCGAGCCAATCAGCGCTCGCGCCGGCGGATGACGTCACGCCGGCGACTATATAAGTCGCCGGGTGGCGCCATTTTGCCAGAAGTCCGTCGGCGGGGAAGAGAGAGGACGTCTCTCCACGACGTCGAGCCAGAAGACCAGCGGCAGCGGCGGCAGGGGGCCCTTGTAAGGGCCGTGAGCTACCCTGCCGCCAGAAGACTTCTATCAAGGCACCGGAGCGGAGATCGTCGGCGGGGAGCCCTTGTCAGGGCTGAGAGCGCCCCCGCCCCAGCTGCAAGTGGAGACCCAGCGCCGAAGCGGAGAAGAGGCGCCGCCGGCTGGAGGGTCTGGAAGACCCGCAGAAGAAAACAGAAGACGGCGTGTCAAGTTGAGTATCCTGCGCAGAGCAGGTAAGTATACTCAACGTAAATTCGGGCACTAGGCCCGTGGGCACAGTCGGGCACAAGGCCCGTTGGCACTCTATAGTAGGGGCACAAGGCCCAGGGACCTGGGCACTAGGCCCCAACGTGGTAGTGGGCCAGTAGGCCATTAGTATATCTATATAAAGGGGACAAGCCCCTGTTAGTTAGAGAGGGGGACTCTGAGCCCCAGGTACAAGGGCACAAGGCCCTTAGGTAGTTAGTGGCCTAGAGGCCATAGGAAGGCCATAGGGCCTAGTTAGGGGCTGGTAGCCCATCTCCTATTAAGGGCACAAGGCCCTCAGTTAGTAAGGAAGGCCACAGGCCTCAGGCAGGGGCTAGGACCCCTAGGTAGTAGGGCACAAGGCCCTAGTGAGTGGGCTCAGAGCCCTGGGTTAGAGAGGGGGCTGAGGCCCATTAGTCAGAGCAGAAGGCTCTGTGTGTAGCTGGGCAGAGACCCATGGTGTGTAGGGCCTAAGGCCCTGGTGGTGTGAGGTAGAGGCGTGGGAGCCTCGTGAGAGTAGGCGCGGTCCTGTGTGAGGTGAGCACACGTGGTTAGGAGGTACGGTCGAGCGTAGGCTCCCGTGGTGCTGTAGCAACCTGCTGGTTGGCTAGCAGCGGTGTGTTCGGGTAAGTAGCGGCAAAGTACTGTAGACTGTATCTATTTATTCTGTCTGTGTGGCGAGTGTAGTTTACATTACAGTATTTTGGTGTGCTTTCTAACTGTGTCCAGGGGCAAGACGTCAGGCCCCCATTAAAGGTAGGCTCTTGTTTCCTGTGGTTTTCCTGTGCTAACCCGTGCTGTGTGGGGACAAGTGTAAGTAACAGCATACACATAGTCAGGGGAGAACACATGTAGTTTCCCTGTCCCTTAGGTCCCCGGGGTCACACTGGTACCCAGAGGGGGGTGGCTGAGTGAGTTGGTGGCAGTACAGCACACCTTGAGGCAGTTCCAGGGGCGGCCGTGGTTCTGATCAAGGGTCCTCAAGGCCGGTTCCGTGCAGGTGGACCTGTGGTTCCGGACGAAGGGACACGTGTGAGATACCCGAGTACAGGCAGTCGGGCGGTTCAGTTCGATCGGCTGTTCCGTGCGGCAGTCGGCCCGCGGGTTAGTGTGCTGTTTTACTGAGCCTCAGCCGGGCTTAAAGAACCCGTACTTAGGGCCTGTGTGTGACTCCATAGCAAGAAGGCAGCTTCTTGGTAAGACCTGGGTGAGGGGGTTAGGAACCGCCCTCCGGTTTAGGCTGTGAACACCGGCTGGTGTTCCCCGTAGCGTGTAACTAGTAGTCCCGTTAGTGCACCACATTTAGTTAGTCCTAGTGTTTGACGTAGTTGCGTTGCCGACCATTAGAACGTTGTTAGGGTCGGGTCGCCGTTTGTAGTTAGTCCAGTTTGTGGGTGCCATCTTAGTTCACGGAGAGCGTAGAGGGAGGCTGTGTGTCTTGTCATCCGCAGGAGTCGGGAAGGTGCAGGAGAACCGGATCGGAAGTGGGAGTGTCCCGGTGAGTATCACGCTCGATTCCCCCTTTCGGTTAGGCCCTCACCGGCAGGTGTGTGAGGCACTTGAGGCGGGATTAGTCCTCGGATTAGTCTTGGCCTTCAGTGCCTGTAGTCCCCCGCGTCTTGGCAAGAATAAACTGAGGAGGCGGCAAGGAGTTTGGACTGACCGTGTCCTTGTGCTTTGCCGTAGTCTCGGACAGCCCTTACCTGGTAGGCACGGCCGTAATCTCTGTCTCTATCTCAGAGGGACGTGATTGGAGGTGACTGCGGCTGCGGATCTGCTGGGATAGGATCGCAGCTGGGAAAGTGGAAGCGGACTGGAGGTGACCATCGTTTACAAGGTAAATTCTTTTGTGTGCGTCTGTCCCTGTCTTTTCCCCGCAGGGGGCGTTACATATACTGTAATATATGTGCTGCAATAAAACATCTATTCACACTTTTCTACAATCTGTATAACATTGTACTTTATGCTATAACTTATATCATGTAATCTATTCATACTATAGTACAATCTATATAACACTCTACTTTATACTGTAAATTATTTCATGCAATCTATTCATACTATCTTACAATCTATATTACACGGTACTATAAACTGTAATTTATATCCTGCAAAATAACATTCATACTATCATACATTACATATAACAAAATATATACTGTAAATTATATCATGCAAGTTATTCATACTATTCTACAATCTATATAACACTGTACTATAATCTGTAACTTATATCATGCAATACAACATCTATTCATACTATTATACATTCTATATAATAA